>NC_072019.1:29229158-29389158 GCF_027791375.1 Indicator indicator
AACCATTCAACACTGGTTTGACCTTGGATGTGTGAATGCTGTGGAGCCCAACCCCGTGGCCATTGTGTTGAGGGCTGAAGCCCATGAGATGGCTGCAACTTTTCTCCTCTCTGGTTTATGTCATCAGGAGATGGGTTGCAGACTCCAAAACCACCCAGGAGAATGGTTGTGGTATTTTCACCCAGCCTGGCATCACTTCATCTCAGTGCAAGAAGGACATAGAGGGGCTGGGAGCAGGTCCAGAGAAGGGCAACAAAGTTGGGGAAGGGTCTGTCCCCATCTGCTTGACAGTTCAGAGATTCACGGAATGGTTTGAGTTGAAAGGGACCATGAAGCCACCCTGGAATTGGCAGGGACAACTCCCACCTGGTCAGGTTGCTCAAGGACTCATTCTCTTAGAGAAATCAACTCAGCAATTACTTCAGTTTATTCTCTTCAGAGAAGTTTTGCACTGAAATGCTTACACAAACCCAGCCTTCTTTAATTTTCCTAAGCAAAATCTGCCCCAGCTCCTCTCAAAGCCACCCTGAGAGGCAGGTGATGTGCCCATGGTTGTGCCATAGCAATGCACAACAGTGCAGGGTAGGAAACCATCAAAGAGACTGAACAAGGCTAAGTGCAAGGTTCTACACTTTGGCAACAACAACAACCCCAAGCAGCACTACAGGCTGGGGACAGAGTGGCTGGAGAGCAGCCAGGCAGAGAGGGACCTGGGGGTACTGGCTGATAGGAGCTGAACAGGAGCCAGCAGTGTGCCCAGGAGGCCAGGAGAGCCAATGGCATCCTGGCCTGGATCAGGAATAGTGTGGCCAGCAGGAGCAGGGAGGTCATTCTGCCCTGTGCTCAGCACTGCTCAGGACACACCTTGAGTGCTGTGTCCAGTTCTGGGCTCCTCAATTCAAGAGAGATGTTGAGGGACTGGAAGGTGTCCAGAGAAGGGCAAGGAAGCTGGGGAGGGGTCTGGAACACAAACCCTGTGAGGAGAGGCTGAGGGAGCTGGGGGTGTTTAGCCTGGAGAAGAGGAGGCTCAGGGCTGACCTCATTGCTGTCTACAACTACCTGAGGGGAGGTTGTAGCCAGGAGGGGGTTGGTCTCTACTCCCAGGCAACCAGCAGCAGAACAAGGGGACACAGTCTCAAGCTGTGCCAGGGGAGGTCTAGGCTGGATGTTAGGAGGAAGTTCTTCACAGAGAGAGAGATTGCCCATTGGAATGGGCTGCCCAGGGAGGTGGTGGAGTCACCATCCCTGGAGATGTTCAAGAGAAGCCTGGGTGAGGCACTTGGTGCCAGGGTCTGGTTGATTGGATAGGGCTGGGTGCTAGGTTGGACTGGGTGATCTTGGAGGTCTCTTCCAACCTGATTGATTCTATGAATCTATGATTCTATGATTCATTCCTGTTTTCATCTCAGACAGCTGCTCCCACGGGTGGAGAGGCAGGTGGTGCTGCATGGACCACATTACTGCTAAAAGAAGAGGTCATTTGGTGATGACTGCTCTCACTTGGGTACCACATCAAAAAGATGTTCAAATTTCATAAAGTGTTCAGCTGGGAAAGGAGATTTGACACACACAAAAAAATGAAAAAAAGGAGAAAAAAATCCATTTTGAGAGAGAAGAGGAGAGAAAGGAATAGTTTTTCTTGGTCTACTTCATTCCATTCTGGTGTTTCCCAAGCTGGAAGTACTTTGGGGCACAAAGCAAAGGAACTGCTCTGCTTGGAATCACAGAGATGTTCAGGTTGAAAAAAAAAACCTCTGAGATCATCAAGCACAGCCATTAGCCCAGCACTGTCAAGTCACCACTAAACCCTGTCCCTCTCACCACATCTCCACAGCTTTGAAAACTCTCCAGGCATGGGGACACCAGCATTGCCCTGAGCAGCCTGGGACAGGCCAGCCCTGGAAGCCCTCAAGGAGAAGAAACTTCTTATGTCCAACCTAAACCTCCCCTGGCATAATTACAGGCTGTTTCCTCTTGTCATGTCATTTGTTCCTTGGAAGAATAGTCCAACTCCCACCTGGCTTCAACCTCTTTTCAGAGAGCTGTAGAGAGCAATGAGGTCTTCCCTCAGCCTCTTTTTCTCCAGGCTTAACAACCCTGGCTGCCTCAACTGCTCCTCACCAGCCCTGTCACAGGAAATGGCCTCTGAGATCAGCAAGTCCAACCTTCAACCCAACACCACCATGGACATTAAACCATGGCCACAAGTGCCATGTTTCAGGAATACCTTCAGGGATGGTGACTCCTCCCTGGGCAGCCTTTGCCAATAGCTGAGAAACCTTTCTGCTAAGAAATTGTTCCTCATGTCCAACCTTAACCTCCCCTGGCAATATTTCAGACCATTGCCTCTCACTTTATCACCTGATACTAGGGAGAAGAGACCAACTCCCCCTGCTCCCCTGGCTCCAGCCTCCTTTCAGGGAGTTAGAGAGAGCAATGAGGTCCCCCCCTCAGCTTCCTTTTCTCCAGAGTAAACAACCCCAGCTCCCCCTCACCAGACCTCTTCTCCAGACCCTTCCCCAGCTTTGTTTCCCTTCTCTGAACCTGCTCCCAGCCCCTCTATGTCCTTCTTGCACTGAGATGAAGTGATGCCAGGCTGGGTGAAAATACCACAACCATTCTCCTGGGTGGTTTTGGAGTCTGCAACCCATCTCCTGATGACATAAACCAGAGAGGAGAAAAGTTGCAGCCATCTCATGGGCTTCAGCCCTCAACACAATGGCCATGGGGTTGGGCTCCACAGCATTCACACATCCAAGGTCCAATCAGTCTTGAATGGTTCTTCACTGTGTTACCAAAAGGTAACTGGTGGAAAATAAACAAAACCTCATTTCCCCCCCCCCCCAAAAATGCTGCAACTTAGATCTCAGAGGGTAAATATTCCCTTTTCTGGTCAGCACTGTCCCAGGGTGCCATGGATCCTCTTGGTGGTGTGGACACCCACTCTGCACCCACGTGTGTGTTAATGGAGGAGTTGCCACTTGCTAACCAAACAGCATAAACCTGTCTGAGCTCAACTCCTGGGGATCAGAAGTCACTGTCTCCCTTGGAAACAGGAGCTGGCAGTCAGCAGAGGAGTCACAGCATCTCCAAGGCAATTAAGGGCAAGCCAACAGCATTCAGGGGCTGGGCACATGCCAGCTTCCAACCCCTGCCTGCACCACTAAAGGCATTGACCCCGTGGAGACCAAACCATCTTCATGCTCTTGCCCTCCCCACCAGCCCCACCACACCACAGCCAGAAATTGCCATGAAGAGCAGATATCTGTGTGTCAGCAGGGGGGCTGTGATATGCTGCCTCTGGTAGTGGGGGAAGGGGGAAGGGCAAGTGAAGGGCCTTGGTGGGACCAACCTCCCCACTCCTTCAGAAATGTGGGGTGTTGTAAAGTGAGCAACTCACTGTGAGCAGGGTCTTGTGACCCCACAAGTGAGCAACTCATTGTGAGCAGGGTCTTGTGACCCCACAAGTGAGCAACTCATTGTGAGCAGGGTCTTGTGACCCCACAAGTGAGCAACTCATTGTGAGCAGGGTCTTGTGACCCCACAAGTGAACAACTCATTGTGAGCAGGGTCTTGTGACCCCACAAGTGAGCAACTCATTGTGAGCAGGGTCTTGTGACCCCACAAGTGAGCAACTCATTGTGAGCAGGGTCTTGTGACCCCACAAGTGAGCAACTCATTGTGAGCAGGGTCTTGTGACCCCACAAGTGAACAACTCATTGTGAGCAGGGTCTTGTGACCCCACAAGTGAGCAACTCATTGTGAGCAGGGTCTTGTGACCCCACAAGTGAGCAACTCGTTGTGAGCAGACTCTTGTGACCCCACAAGTGAGCAACTCATTGTGAGCAGGGTCTTGTGACCCCACAAGTGAGCAACTCGTTGTGAGCAGACTCTTGTGACCCCACAAGTGAACAACTCATTGTGAGCAGGGTCTTGTGACCCCACAAGTGAACAACTCATTGTGAGCAGGGTCTTGTGACCCCACAAGTGAACAACTCATTGTGAGCAGGCTCTTGTGACCCCACAAGTGAGCAACTCGTTGTGAGCAGGCTCTTGTGACCCCACAAGTGAGCAACTCATTGTGAGCAGGGTCTTGTGACCCCACAAGTGAGCAACTCATTGTGAGCAGACTCTTGTGACCCCACAAGTGAACAACTCATTGTGAGCAGGCTCTTGTGACCCCACAAGTGAGCAACTCGTTGTGAGCAGGGTCTTGTGACCCCACAAGTGAACAACTCATTGTGAGCAGGCTCTTGTGACCCCACAAGTGAGCAACTCGTTGTGAGCAGGGTCTGTTGTGGCAGGACCAGGGGTGATAGTGTCAACTCCAAGAGAGAGATTCAGATTGGAAAGAAGGAAGAAATGTTTGACACTGAAGGTGGTGAAACCCCAGGCCAGGTTGCCCAGAGAGGTGGGTGATCTCCCATGCCTGGAACCACTGTAGGTTAGGTTGGTTGGGTGTCTGAGCAACTTGCTCTAGTAGTGGATGTCCCTGCTGACTGCAGGGGTTTGGACTGGATGAACCTTTAAAGGTCACTTTCTACCCAAACCACTCCACGATTCTAGGACTCAACTCAAGCACACTGCTGCACCTCAGAACCAAAGACCCTGATGACAGAGAAGAAAGAAACCAAAGCCCTGTGGCCACCTCCACAGCCACCCAACAGGTGGTGTCCTTCCCACACCCCACTGTGGGAAGGATACTGCTCAGCCACCCAACCTCTGCTCTCCTTTCCTGCACACACAACCTCAGACTCTGCAGTTAGCTCTGCTCAGGGCTTCTCCCTCCCATCATCTGATTGCTGTGAGCACTCAAGGCACCCCTTGTGCCCCCTTTCTGTGACTCCTTCTGACTTTTCCTTCATGCTCCAAACCTCCTGGAACAAGGATTCATTTGTATTTTCTCTAGGAGAAGGAGCCCTAATCTCAGAGGTTTATTCTGCATGCTCTTAGGTCACCTCCACTTGCATCCCACCCAAAGCTGATCATAAACATCTTGAGCAGCCTTAGTCTCCCTGTTTCATATGGAAGTTCACAGTCCCAGAGAAACAAGCTGATGTTGATGTCAGATGACTCAACTTCAGGGAGTTTTAAGCCATGGAGTAATACTGACAAGGGATGAGATTCTGAATTCATGCCCTTTATCTTGGTCTCATGACACCACAGGAAGCAACCAGCTTTGGTATCCAGAGATTAGCTAGAAAACCAGTTTGACTAAGAAGGTTCCAGAAATACTTAACAACTGCAGAGCAAACCTTGCCATGAGAAAAATGAAAATGTCTCACATAATGAGAATCATAGAACCATAAAACCCTTTGGGCTGGCAGAAACCTTTGAGATCATCAAGCCAGAGCTCACAGTATCACCACTACTGCTAAGGCACTGCCACAAGACCACAGCCCTCAGCTTTTAAACACCTCCAGAGATGGTGACTCCATCTGGGCAGCCTGAGAACCCTTGCTGGGAAGAAATTTTTCCCAATATCCAACCTGAACCTCCCTTGGCACAACTGGAGTCCACTTCCACTCGTCCTGCTGCTCGTTGCTGTGCTTGAAAACTCAGATCCATGCTGCAGCAGCTTCCAGGAATCCATTTGGGGATTTTTTTCAGCTCTCTTGGACCCTTGTAGGGTTGGATGGGTACACTGAGGCTTGAACTCCTCTGAGGAAGGCAACCCTTTCATAGAAGAAATGGTTCCTCATGGTCCAAACTAAACCTCCCCTTGGGCAATCTAAGGCCATTTTTTCTTGTCCTGGCAATTGTTCCTTGGAAGAAGAGACCAACCCCCACCTGGCTCCAGCCTCTTTTCAGGGAATGGTAGAGAGCCAGAAGGTCTCCCCTCAGCCTCCTTTTCTCCAGGCTAAACACCCCCAGTTCCCTCAGCTGCTCCTCACCAACCCTGTTCTCCAGACCCTTCACCAGCTCCATTGCTCTTCTCTGGACCTGCTCCAGCACCTCAATGTCCTACTTGGAGTGAGGGACCCAAAACTGAACCCAGGATTCAAGGTGTGGCCTCACCAGTGCTGAGTACAGGAGAAGAATCACATCCCCAGACCTGCTGGCCATGCTATCAGTGATGCACTGCCATTGCTGTGAGGACCTCCAAAGTAAATCTCTTCCTTCCTCCTTGCTCTCCTTCTGACTCACCAGAAATATTTGTGTACAAGTGGCAAAAATTAAAGGATAAAAATACAAGAGCTCACAAAATCCTCCAAGGAGCTGCAGAAAGCACAGTGCTCAATGTTCTGAGGGGTTTGCTCCCTTGGTGTGCTCATGAGGCTGCAGCTAGTGAGTGCAGCTCATGAGTGCAGCCAATGACCCAAAATTAAGAGTTTCTCCTCACTTCTGAGTTGTTTTGGAAATGGTAATCAAGACAGCCTTTGTGCTGCACTGAAACATGACATTTTTCTTTCCTGGTCAGATCCCAGTCAGGAGGGAGTGGAGTTGACAGGGTAGGAATGCTCAGCATTCCCACCCCATGAGTCATGGATGGAGAATCCTTTCAACAGTCTCCAGCCAGCAGGGGCATCCACACCCAAGGGTGATGATGCACAAAGAGAAAAGGCCAGGAGGAGTTGAACAGAACTGCAGTGTTTTCAGGTGGAAATCTAGGATTTCACAGTGCTCTCTGCAAGGTGATGAACTGAGCAGAAACCTAAATGAAGAACCTACATGACTTTGAAAAAAAAAACAAACAACAAATCTTTTCTAGGTTCACTTGAGAAGCAGAAAAAAAGATGATAACAGTATCTGAAGGTGGTTGATGAATTTCACAGTGTAGTGGAAGACCCAGGTTTAGGATTCAGCAGCCTAAAACTTACAGAATCACAGAGTGGAAGGGTTTGGAAGGAACCTTTGGAGATCATAGAGTCCAACCCCCCTGCCAAGGCAGGGTCACCTAGAGAAGGACACAAAAGGACATGCCCAGGCACATTTTGAATGTCTCCAGAGATGGAGACTCCACCACCTCTCTGGGCAGCCTGCTCCAGGGCTCCAGCACCTTTAAATTAAAGAATTTCTTATTTTCAAGTCTGTGCCTGTTGCCCCTTATCCTGCCAATGGGCATTACTGAAAAAAAAGCCTCCTGAACACCCACCCTTGAGTTATTGATCAGCATTGATGAGGTCCCTCTCCATCTTCTCTTTTCCAGTCTAGAAGTAACCCAATTCTCTCTCTCTGTCCTCATCAGAGAGCTGTTCCAGCCCCCTCAGCATCTTTGTAGGTCATATCTTCTCTGCTTGTAACTCACATATCATGGCTGAACAGCCCTTTGCTGTACCCTCTCCAGCAGCTTGCAAACCACCCCAGAAGAACAAAAAGGAAACCACAGATGGCTAATACCCAAACCAACATTTTTATCACCAGGAATCCAGAAAACTGTACAATTGTTGCTTTCAGAAAAGACCTGCAAGATCATCAAGTACTGCCAGGTCACCACTAAACCATAGGACTCAGCACCACATCTCCACAGCTTGGAAACCTCTCCAGGGATGGGGAATCCACTACTGCCCTGGGCAGCCTGGGCAAAGCCTTGGCAACCCTTCCACAGAAGAAATTGTTCCTCATGGTCCAAACTAAACCTCCCCTTGGACAACCTGAGGTCATTTCCTTTTGTCCTGTGCTTTGTTCATTGGAAGAAGAGACCAAGCCCCACCTGGCTCCAACCTTCTTTCAGGGAGTTGTAGAGAATCAGGAGATCTCCCCTCAGCCTCCTCTTCTCCAGACTAAACAACCCCAGTTCCCTCAGCTGCTCCTCACCAGACCTCTTCTCCAGACCCTTTCCCAGCTTCCCTGACCTTCTCTGGACCTGCTCCAGCACTATATTTAGGATCACTATGGAGAGGATCACCAGGATGCTGCTCCTTCTACCCCAGCCCTGCTTCAACCCCTAGCCCAGGACAGAGGAGCCTGCTCTCCTCCCAGCACCTTCCCATCCCCAGCTCCAGCTATTGACTTGATTATTTTTTAATCTACTGCTGGGAAACTGCAGCAGACACTTATGGATTGGTGAGGTCGAGGGAGGCTAAAAGCCTTGGGGGATGTAGCTGGAGGTCCAGCCTGAGCTGGGATTGATTTGCTGAAGCAGAGCTGCTCGAGTGCAAAGTCATGGCTGGACCAAGCCCAGAAAACCCTTCATCCCTGAGACCAGAGCAGAGCACAGAGGCAAGGTGTGAGTTTTACTTTGGATTTCACGCTCTGAAGGCCTTTTGTGAAGATGCAGTTGGTGTGAATGTGGGCATTATCTCCCAATCAGGGGTTTATCAAGAGCTCCATCAGCCTAGCTGTAAATGCAATCAGGCTGTGACTGGCAGAAACCAGCCAGTCATCACTGCCATGAATATTCCTCTCCAGGATTAATTGGTATTATTATTTCCAACTCTTTTTATATAGCCCCTATTGATCTGCAGCAGCAGCTTGCATTTTAAACCACCCTGCGTGCTCTCCATCTACAATGCATGGAATCATCAGAGAATCACAGGATGACTGAGAGGGACACAGAGTCACAGAACTGTCAGGCTTGGAAGGGACCCCAAAGATCATCCAGTCCCATTCCCCCTGCCATGGGCAGGGACACCTCACACCAGCGCAGGTTGCTCACAGCCACATCCAGCCTGTCTGCAAAAACCTCCAGGGATGAGGCTTCCACCACCTCCCTGGGCAAACAGTTCCAGTATCTAACCAGGATTAAGAACTTCTTCCTAACATTCAATCTGAATCTACCCATTTCTAGTTTTGTTCCACTCCTCCCAGTCCTATCTCTACCTGACACCCTAAAAACTCCCTCCCCAGCTTTCTTCTAGGCCGCCTTCAGATACTGGAAGGCCACAATAAGGTCTCCTTGGAGCCTTCTCTTCTCCAGACTCAACAGCCCCAAGTCTCTCAGCCTTGAAGTTCATCCAGCTCCAACCCCCTGCCATGGGCAGGGACACCTCTCACTAGCCCAGGTTGCTCAAGGCCTCATCCAACCTGGCCTTGAACACTTCCAGGGAGGGAGCATCCACAACCATCCCTGGGCAACCTGTTCCAGTGTCTCACCACCCTCCCTGGAAAGAATCTCCAGTCTCAATCTCCCATTTTCCAGCTGAAAGCCGTTTCCTCTCATCCTAGCATTACAAGCCCTTGTAAAAAGTCCCTCCCTAGCTTTCTTGCAGGACCCCTTCAACAAACTTCAGTACGGATCTGCCATATAAACATTTCCTCATCTTCACAGAGTGTAGCCAGCAGGTCAGCGGACGTTCTCCTCCCCCTCTACTCTGTCCTAGGGAGGCCACATCTCGAGCCCTGGGTCCAGTCCTGGGCTCCCCAGTTTAAGAGAGACAGGGAACTGCTGGAGAGAGTCCAGGGGAGGCTGCAAAGATGCTGAGGGGCCTGGAGCATCTCTGTGAGGAGGAAAGGCTGAGAGCCCTGGGGCTGGAGAGCCTGCAGAAGAGCAGCCCCAGAGGGGATCTTCTTCAGTAAGAGCTGAAGGATCTGGGTGGGGGAGACACAAGAGGATGGGGCCAGACTCTTAGTGTTGTCAGACAGGGACCTGATGTGCTGGCCCAGGCTGCCTAGGGAGGTGATGGAGTCACCATTCCTGGAGTTATTTAAAGGTGCATGGATGTGGTGCTGAGGGGTGTGGGTCAGTTATGGTGGCTTAGCAGCACTGGTGGGACTGTGAGCTCTAGGTGAATGGACTCTCTTCTAACCTCAATAATTCTATAGTTCTGTGATCCCCTTGGTATCCTGCCACAGTTTTCCTCTGGTGCCAGCTTCTCCACCTCATCAGGGGGTATTTATCTTACCACTCAGGTTATCAGGGCATGATAACCAGCCATGAAAATGAATGTCTTTTATGTGGCCACTGCCCTGGATGTGACAGTGACAGAGACAGCTCATTGCCCATGCTGAGGAGCAGAGCATTCCATAGGTCTCCATCTGCAACTTTGGCTGCAAAGTTTATGGCTACGGGATGGGAAACAATGAAGATAGAGGGGAGAACATTTTCTATCTGAATGAGAGAAGCCAAGACAGGTGACACTAAATACCCTTCTAAAAGCTAATTTATTTCCTAACTCAGTTCTCCCTTTTTGAATCCAATTGCAGTTATGGATGGCAACCACCTGCATTTCATCAGGGGCTGAGTGAGTGCTGAAGGAAGTACCACAGTAAATATTTATTTGTGATGGATGTGCAGAAGTGAAGGATGGAATTGAGGCTTCAGCAGGGCTGGATCCATCCTATGATGTAATTTACAATTTCCATGTTGATGAATAGAGGAATGAATGAATGGCTGAGCAGAGGCTCTGCTGGGAATAAAAGCAGCTGAAGGTCAGGCCATATTTCATTGGGAAGCTAATTTTCCTGAGGTGGCTAAGAAGGTTTCATGTTTAATCTTTATGTAGTGATTACTGGGGCATCTGAAGATCCCATTATTGGGTAAGTAAATGGAAGTGTGTAAACATTTCTCTTACACTTGATGGAACAAGTGCTGTTTCTGTTCTGGACCTGGAAGCAGAAGATGTTCCTAAGCCTGGTGATGCTTGGCAGTAGGACTTGATGGTCTTAAAAGGTCTTATTCAACCAAAGCAATTCTATGACTCTACAGTTCTGTTACTCAGTCTGGGAGTGCTGGTGGGCAACAAGTTCCCTGTGAACCAGCAATGAGGATGATGTGAGTGGACCTTTAGGAGGACAGCAGATGCCACATGGAAAAGTTCAAATTTCCCAGACCAAAATGAAGTAAATGTGATGAGGAAAGAAGAAGAGGAGAAGAACAAGAGAGTCAACACAGGGAGAGTGAGAGAGACAGTCTCAAAGGTCATAATTTTAGATGAATCACAGAATCACAGAATGGTTTGGATTGGAAGAGATCTTGAAGATCATCTGGATCCAACACCCCTGCCATGGGCAGGGACCCCTTCCACCAGAGCAGGTTGCTCAAGGCCTCATCCAACCTGGCCTTGAACACCTCCAGGGAGAGGGCATCCACAACCTTCCTGGGCAACCTGTTCCAATGTGTCACTACCTTCATTGGAAAGAATTTCTTCCACATGTCTCATCTCAATCCAGCTTCTTCCAGTCTGAAGCCATCACCCCTCCTCTTGTCACTATATGTCTGTGTCAAAAGTCCCTCTCCAGCTCCCTTGTAGCTGAAAATGGCTTCAGATTTGGCAGGCACCTCAATGTCCTTCTTGTAGTGAGGGCCCAGGAATAATTTATTTAGCAAACAATTTCTCCATGCCTCCTCTGCTCATAAACCCATAAATCTTCTCTGTAGGTAAACAGCTCAATCCATCTTTAATAGTCAATTTTATTTTTAGGTTGTGGCAGGCAGCACTTTTTAGACCCAGGAGTTTCTATCAGCAAAAACAAATAATAAATGCTGAATTATATTCCTGTGTGCTGGCTTCCTGTTTCATCCCAGAAAACCTGGCAGTGTGGCTGTGTCTCTGCTCCACTGATAGAATCTTCCTGGAGAAGCTGGTGTCACAGAATCCCACCATGGAAGAGACCTCTGGAGATCATCCAGTCCAACCCCCCTGCTAAAGCAGGGACACCTACAGCAGCATGCCCAGCATCACAATGCCCAGGGGGGGTTGGAAGTTCTACAGAAGAAGAGACTCCACAACCTCTCTGGGCAGCCTGCTCCAGGGCTCCAGCAGCCTCACACCAATGAAATTCTTGCCCCTGTTCAGGTGGAACCTCCTGGGTTCCAGTTTGTGCCTGTCACTGGGCAGCACTGAGAAGAGTCTGGCCCCATCCTCTTGCCCCCCACAGGTCCTTTAGCTCTTGCTGAGCACTGAGCAGATCCCCTCTGGGGCTGCTCTTCTGCAGGCTCACCAGCCCCAGGGCTCTCAGGCTTTTGTCCCTACAGACATGCCCCAGGCTCCTCAGCATTCTCAAGCAGACATTGCAGGAATGCACAGCTTTCTGCTGACTCCACTGTGATGGATTCCCTGCCTTTGAGGCTGTCAGAGAGGTGTATGAAGTTCTGCTCTTGCTGCTCTGGTCTCAGTGAAATGCTGGTTGAGACCCAGTTTGCACAGCCAGCAAAATGCTGCTGTGAGGATGAAATGGTTGGGCTGGTAGGAGGCAGATCCTGACATAGCCTGACACAGGGTGAGATTTGGTGAACACACTCCAAGCTTTTACTGTGTGCTTGCAGAGGTTCAAATACTGTTGGAAGTTTGCAGGTGAGGTCTCCAGAGGTCTGTGGTGGTGGTGGTGACAAATCACATGGTGGGATCACAGATTCGTAGAATAGTTTGTGTTGGAAGGGACTTCAAAAATCATCCAGTTCCAATCCTTCCACTAGAACAGGCTGCTCAAGACTTCATCCAGCTGGTCTTGAACACCTTAGGGAGGGGGAAATCCACAACCTCCCTGGGCAACCTGTTCTAGTGTCTCACCACCCTCACTGGAAAGAATTTCTTCCTACTCTCCAATCTGAATCTGCCCTCTTCCAGCTCAAAGCCGTTGTCCTTCCTCCTGTCACTACTAAGCCCTTGACAAAAGTCCCTCCCTAAGCTCTCCTGTAGCCCCTTTCAGTTCCTGCTCTGAGGTTTTCCCAGAGCCTTCTCTTCTCTAGGCTATCCTGCCAAGCAGCCCTGAGGGCATTTGGAGGTTGATACAAATCTGCCTACCTCACGTGCCTGGCATCTCCCAGGTTTAATGAAGACATCCTCTTATCTCCAGGATCCAATTTACCCACTGTCACTGTTAATGGAATTGCCATAGAAGTAAAACTCTCAGGCTTTGACATTAACATGGACATCAACAGAATCCACTTCAGGTGGGTGTAAAACTTCACCCTGTGAGGTACCTGCCACTGTCACAGCTGAGAAGATCTGCTAATGAGGTGAGTGTTAGCCTAGGACAGGCAGAGAACTCCCTTAGTCTCTTAATTTACTTTGAATAATTCATTAGCCAGTGCTCCTCACCCATGACAGTCATTGGTAAATCCCAGTCTGGAGCAGCTAATTAAAGTGGGGAGATCAAGGGAAGCTATTAACGAGATGCTAGACAAGTCCTCCAACAATGCCAGGCTGGTTTGAAGAGCATTTCAAGAGTGGTTTTCACACCAGGGTGAGGAAGTGCTGAAGGATTAGAAGTGGGTGTGAATCATACAGTCCTTTGGGTTGGAAAGAGACCTCTGAGATCATCCAGTCCAACCTTCATCCTAAGGCCACCTTGGTCACTAAACCATGTCCCCCAGTGTGATGTCCACACGTTTCTTGAGTGATGGTGACTCTCCCACCTCCCTGGATGACCTTTTCCAATGCCTGACCAAATGGATGAGATGGGATGGAGGGAGATGGGAGAAGAAGCCTCTGAGATCATCCAGTCCAACCTTCATCCTAAGACCACCTTGGTCACTAGACCATGTCCCCCAGTGTGATGTCCACACATTTCTTGAGTGATGGTGACTCTCCCACCTCTCTGGATGACCTTTTCCAATGTCTGACCAAACGGATGGGATGGGATGGACCAAGATGGGAGAAGAAGCCTCTGAGATCATCCAGTCCAACCTTCAACCTAAGGCCACCTTGGTCACTAAACCATGTCCCCCAGTGGGATGTCTACACGTTTCTTGAGTGATGGTGACTCTCCCACCTCCCTGGATAACCTTTTCCAATGCCTGACCAAATGGATGAGATGGGATGGAGGGAGATGGGAGCCTAGATGAAGAGCATTTCCCCCCAGACCAGTAGGTACCTGCAGCACACAGAGGGCTGATATGAAAAACTTCTTGAATATTTCACACTTGGCTTTAGAAGCAGACTGCTAAATAATGAATTCATGTGGATTTTATCAGAGTCATTTATGGATAAACATATCAAAGAAATATGCTCAAAATCTGCTTAATCAGAACTTGTTACCCAAGTAATGATCTGGAAGTGAGTGACTGCCAAGTGAAAATCACAGAATCATTAAGGTTGGAAAAGACCTCTAAGGTCATCAAGCCCAACTGTTGACCCAACACCACCATGGTCATTAAATCATTACCCAAAGTACCATGTCTACATGTTTTTTCAACACCTGCATGGATGGTGACTCTCCCACCTACCTGGCCAGCCTATTCCAATCCCTGACTACTCTTTCAGTGCAGAATTTTCTTCCCATATCCAATCTACATCTCCCCTGGTGCAACTTGAGGCCATTTCTTCTTAATCATAGAATCACCCAGGTTGGAAGAGACCTCCAAGACCATCCAGTCCAACCTAGCACCCAGCCCAACCTATCACCCAGCCCTATCCAATCAACCAGACCCTGGCACCAAGTGCCTCACCCAGGCTTCTCTTGAACATCTCCAGGGATGGTGACTCCACCACCTCCCTGGGCAGCCCATTCCAATGGGCAATCTCTCTCTCTGTGAAGAACTTCCTCCTAACATCCAGCCTAGACCTCCCCTGGCACAGCTTGAGACTGTGTCCCCTCCTTCTGCTGCTGGTTGCCTGGGAGCAGAGACCAACCCCCTCCTGGCTACAACCTCCCTTCAGGTAGTTGTAGACAGCAATGAGGTCTCTCCTGAGCCTCCTCTTCTCCAGGCTAAACACCCCCAGCTCCCTCAGCCTCTCCTCACAGGGTTTGTGCTCCAGACCCCTCCCCAGCTTCCTTGCCCTTCTCTGGACACCTTCCAGTCCCTCAACATCTCTCTCAAATTGAGGAGCCCAGAACTGGACACAGCACTCAAGGTGTGTCCTGAGCAGTGCTGAGCACAGGGCAGAATAACCTCCCTTGTCCTGCTGGCCACACTATGCCTGATGCAGGCCAGGATGCCATTGGCTCTCCTGGCCCCCTGGGCACACTGCTGGCTCCTGTTCAGCTCCTATCAACCAGCACCCTCAGGTCCCTCTCTGCCTGGCTGCTCTCCAGCCACTCTGTCCCCAGCCTGGGGTTGTTGTGGCCAAAGTGTAGAACCCTGCACTTAGCCTTGTTCAATCTCCTTCCACTGGCCTCTGCCCACCCATCCAGCCTGTCCAGGTCCCTCTGCAGGACCTTCCTCCCCTCCAACAGATCAACTGCTCCTAACTTGGTGTCATCTGCAAACTTACTTGATCTATTATTTGTTACTAGGGAGAAGAAACCAACACCCACAGATGGAGTGAAAGTATATAGACATGGTCCTTGATAAGATAGGTTAATTTTCTTTGTTGCCAGTGAAATGTGAAATTCAGGTTGGAGAGCACAGAGGAATTTCTTCTCTTCCTGCTGGCTGGCTGGTTCAGCACACAAACACCTGATGCTGCAGAACATTTTAATATGGTTTATGGTAGGAATGGGATATCTAAATATCCTTGTGGGGATGTGGAGGAGGATTGAAACACACCTTTGATGATTGTTTTCAATAAAAAGAGAGGCTTTTGAGAAAGACATGGAGTGACAGGATGAGGGATGATGGCTTCCAACTGGAAGAAGTTGGATTGTGATCAGGCATGAGGAAGAAATTCTTCCTTATGAGGGTGCTGAGGCACTGGAATCAGTTGTCCTGAGGACTTGTGGAGGCTCCAAGCCTGGAAGTGTTCAAAGGCAGGTTGGATGAGGCCTTGAGCAACCTGCTCTAGTAGGAGAGGTGTCCTTGCGTGTGGCAGAGGGGTTGGAACTAGATGATCTTTAAGGTCCCTTCTAACCCATTCTATGATTCTGTGAAGCTGGTTTGCTTTAAAGGCTCAAGAAGCCTGCAGCCAGAGCAGCAAGCACTAAAGCTGGTCTTTGTTTCTTACTTGGGACTGTTACCTTTTGCCTTTCCTGTGTTGTCATAAAGACACTGACTTCATTTCATTAATGGTTCAAAACAATTCTTGCCTGAAATCTCACATGTGGTCACAAGCCAGCTCCAACCTCACATGTAACCATCAGAATCCAGCTCCAAAGGAACTTCCTAGAGCTGAAACCTCCCTTTCTGTTCAAATGGACTCACCTTGATCACCTTTACAAAAGGCACTCTTAAATATTCTCCTTCAGGTTCTATTTTTGTCCCAAACACCTCATACTCAGGACCAGAGATTTTAATATGGAGTCAAATTTACACCCCAGCTGCTGCTGAAGTTAAAGATTATCATTAAAAGACCTAATTCTTCATTTCACTCTGCATCACCCCACTAATAGATCAATAGATCTTTATGCTGGTGCCCCCAGTTTTGTTCTTTCTAACCACTCCCAGGTGACTTTACAGTATGGATTTCTATTTACACAAATGAAGATCAAAAAAAATTACTTTTATTTTTTTTTTCTCCTTAAATAATCTAATCAAGGCAGTCTGCTAATTTAAAGTTAACAGGATGAAATTAAAATGTTGGGCAGCTTCAAAATAAATTAAGTGTGGAACCAGGTTACATTTAATCAAGCTGTCATGCAAATTAGAGGCTTCACTCAGTGAGTGCTATTTAAAGAAGTTCTCTGCTACTGAAAATGTTTTTGGAACCATTACAGGAATGATCTACTTTGTGTTAAAGAAAGATGAAGGCTCAAAAGTAAAGCTCCTAAAGTACAGCTTCCAAAGAATACTGCTCCCAAAAAGTAAAGTACTCAAGAAGTAAAGGTCCCTAAAAAATAAAGGTCACAAAAAAACCCTAAAGGTTGCAAAAAGTAAAGGTCCCTAAAAACGTAAGGGTCCCAAACAGTTAAGGTCCCCAAAAAAGTAAAGGTACCAAAAAGTTAGGATCCATAAAAAGTAAAGGTCCCAAAAAGTAAAGGTCCCAAAAATTTAGGATCCATAAATGTAAAGGTCCCAAAAAGTAAAGGTTCCTAAAGAGTAAAGGTCCCTAAAAGTTAAGGTCCATAAAAAGTAAAGGTTTCAGAAAGGTAAAGGTCCCCAAAAATAAAGGTCCCTAAAACAAGTAAAGGTCCCAAAAAGTTAAGGTCCCTAAAAAGGTAAAGGTCCAAAAAAGTTAAGGTTCCTAAAAAGTAAAGGTCCTAAAAAGTAAAGGTTTCAGAAAAGTAAAGGTCCCCAAAAATAAAGGTCCCCAAAAGGTAAAGGTCCCTAAAATTAAAGGTCCCTAAAAAAATTAAAGGTCCCTAAAAAAAAAGTAAAGGTCCCTAAAAAAGTAAAGGTCACAAAAAGTAAAGGTCCATAAAATGTAAAGGTCCCAAAAAGTAAAGGTGCCTAAAAAGTAAAGGTCCAAAAAAGTTAAGGTCCATAAAAAGTAAAGGTTTCAGAAAAGTAAAGGTCTCCAAAAATATAGGTCCCAAAAAGGTAAAGGTCCCTAAAATTAAAGGTCCCTAAAAAAAGTAAAGGTCCCTAAAAAAGTAAAGGTTCCAAAAAGTAAAGGTCTATAAAAGTAAAAGTCCCTTAAAAAAGTAAAGGTCCCCAAAAGGTAAAGGTCCCTAAAATTAAAGGTCCCTAAAAAAAGTAAAGGCCCCTAAAAAAGTTAAAGTCCATAAAAAGTAAAGGTTTCAGAAAAGTAAAGGTCCCCAAAAATAAAGGTCGCAGAAGGGTAAAGGTCCCTAAAATTAAAGGTCCCTAAAACAAAAGTAAAGGTCCCTTAAAAAGTAAAGGTCCCAAAAAGTAAAGGTCCATAAAATGTAAAGGTCCCAAAAAGTTAAGGTCCATAAGAAATAGAGGTCCCAAAAAGTAAAGGTCCTAAAAAAGTAAAGGTCTCTAAAAGTAAAAGTTCCTAAAAAAATTAAAGGTCCCAAAAAGTAAAGGTGCCCAAAAAGTAAAGGTCTATAAAAAGTAAAGGTCCCAAAAAGTCAAGGTCCCTAAAAACATAAAGGTGCCAAGAACAAAAGGTGCCAAGAACAAAAGGTCCCAAAAAACTAAAGGTGCCAAAAAGAAAAGTCTCCAAAAGCAGAAGTCAGAACCAGCACTAGGTCCATAATTCCCATACTGTAAAGTCTTGCTGACCAGAGAGAACGTCAGTCTCAGCCTGTTGGGGATGAGAACTGAACTACAGTAACTATCTTCAGACATTAATTCTCAATCAGCAATGTCAGATAATGCCACCACACCAAAAAAAAACCCCAAACAGCAATAACAACAACAAAATAATCAACCAAAGCCCTCAACAACCAGATGCCGCTGAAGAAAAAGAAAGAAAGAAGGAAAACAAAGAATGCTCTGGATGGCACCACCACACAGACCTAGATGTGGGTTATTAGGGCTGCAAAGGTGTGGAGGGCACAGGAATGTCTCTCCAAGGAGGAAAGGATGAGAGAATTGGGGCTGTTTAATCTGGAAAAGAGCAGCCTGAGATGGGATCTCATCAATGCTGATCAACATTTCAAGGGGGAGTGTCAGGAGGATGGGATCAAGCTTTTTTTTCAGTGGTGCCCAGGGATGGGAAAAGGGGGAACCAGCACAAACTGGAACTCAAAAGGTTCCATCTAAACATGAGGCAGTGTGCCCACGGGGCCAGGAGAGCCAATGGCATCCTGGCCTGCATCAGGAATAGTGTAGCCAGCAGGAGCAGGGAGGTTATTCTGCCCTGTGCTCAGCACTGCTCAGGACACACCTTGAGTGCTGTGTCCAGTTCTGGGCTCCTCAATTCAAGAGAGATGTTGAGGGACTGGAAGGTGTCCAGAGAAGGGCAAGGAAGCTGGGAAGGGGTCTGGAACACAAACCCTGTGAGGAGAGGCTGAGGGAGCTGGGGGTGTTTAGCCTGGAGAAGAGGAGGCTCAGGGCTGACCTCATTGCTGTCTACAACTACCTGAGGGGAGGTTGTGGCCAGGAGGGGTTTGGTCTCTTCTCCCAGGCAACCAGCAGCAGAACAAGAGGACACAGTCTCAAGCTGTGCCAGGGGAGGTCCAGGCTGGATGTTAGGAGGAAGTTCTTCATGGAGAGAGAGATTGCCCATTGGAATGGGCTGCCCAGGGAGGTGGTGGAGTCACCATCCCTGGAGATGTTCAAGAGAAGCCTGGGTGAGGCACTTGGTGCCAGGGTCTGGTTGATTGCTTAGGGCTGGGTGCTAGGTTGGACTGGGTGATCTTGGAGGTCTCTTCCAACCTGGCTGATTTTTTGATTCTATGAGGAGGAACTGCTTTAATTTGAAGGTGATGGAGTCCTGAAGCAGGCTGCCCAGAGAGGTGGTGTAGTCTCCATCCTTGGAAATATTCCAAACCTGTCTGGACATACTCCTTTGTGACCTTCTCTATGTGATCCCAGCTTGGCATGGGGGCTGACTTGATGATCGCCAGAGGTTCCTTCAGACCCCTGCCATTTTGTGATTACTAAGCAGCACAAAAGTACTGAAATTAATATCCTTAAGTAGATAAAAAGAAAAAAAAAAAAAAAAGGAATCATTGACCCTATTATGAATTTCTTTAGGGAAAGAGTGGTCAGGCACTGGAACAGGCTGCCCAGGGAGGTGGTGGAGTCCCCATCCCTGGAGGTGTTCAAGAAATGTGTGGCCATGGCACTTGGGGACATGGTTTAATGGCCATGGTGGTGTTGGGTTGATGTTGGGACTCAATGACCTTTTCCAGCCCAAACAATTCTATGATTGTATGAACATATTTACATTGCTCTTCTGCACCCAAACTCTTCCTTGGCAGGTGTGCTTTGGATATTGTAATTTTTCTGCTTCTGAATAATGTGTCAGGTCCTCCCCAAAGACAGCAAACATTTGCACAGGAGCTGTATTCTGGGTAACACAAACTTTGATCAGCAGGAAACACTCTGCAGCATTTACTGCTATAAATAACAGTATCACTTTGTACCACTCCAAAGTGTTATCTGCCAGCTGAGGACTCAAAAGGTTCACACACACACACAAAAAAACTCCCTCTAAGATCCAAACTGATTCCATTTCCCCTCTGCCTCCCAAAACAGAAGCAGAGGGATTTCAAACATGCTGGTATTTAGTGAACATCTGAAGCTTTCAGCTT
Organism: Indicator indicator; assembly: GCF_027791375.1. Taxonomy (NCBI): domain Eukaryota; kingdom Metazoa; phylum Chordata; class Aves; order Piciformes; family Indicatoridae; genus Indicator; species Indicator indicator. Next base: position 29,248,968 of record NC_072019.1, read on the forward strand.
TTGTTTGCTGCTTGCTTTTGGTTTGTGCATTTGCAATTCTAAGCATTGCACTCCCAAAAATACTTCCTCAAGTGTGGACATGGCACTTTGGGATATAATTTAATGGCCACGGTGGCATTGGGTTGATGGTTGGAGTTGATGATCACAGAGGGCTGTTCCAACCCCCCAAAATTCTATGATTTTATGACCTGTAATCCTAAAGAGATAGTGTCTCTTTTGTCAGGATTGATCATAGCTATCAAAGGCAGCTCAGCTCTCCACACATGGGACATCAAAACACCATTTGGACTCCATGAACAACCATCTGAATATCTCTACCCACTTAGTCAGTGTTTGAGTTTTGGATCCTGGACTTACTTGGATCTGCTGAGAGGTACAACTGGCTCAAGGATAGGTGAAGAAGAGTAGGGCACAGATGGAGAACAGAGCCCAGTTCTGGGCTCCCCAGTTCAAGGGAACTGCTGGAGAGAGTCCAAGGGAGGCTACAAAGATGCTGAGGGGCCTGGAGCATCTCTGTGAGGAGGAAAGGCTGAGAGCCCTGGGGCTGGTGAGCCTGCAGAAGAGCAGCCCCAGAGGGGAGCTGAGCAATGCTCAGCAAGAGCTAAAGAAACTGTGGGGGGCAAGAGGATGAAGCCAGACTCTTTTCAGTGGTATACAGTGACAGGACAAGGGGCAATGGGCACAAACTGGAACCCAGGAGGCTCCACCTGAACAGGAGGAGAAAATTTGTTGGTGTAAGGATCATGGAGCCCTGCCCGATGCTGCCCAGAGAGGTTGTGGAGTCTCCTTCTCTGTAGAGCTTCCAAAGCCTGTAATCTATGTGATCCTGGGAAGCTGCTGTGGGTGCCCCTGCTTTATCAGGGAGGGGTTGGACTGGGTGAACACTAGAGGTCCCTTCCCAGCCCCACAAGGCTGGGATTTGGGAATTCTGTGTTTGAAGTCACGGAGATAAAGGTGGTACTGAACCATCCCTGGTGTCACACTCCGCTGCTCGACAGCAGCATTATTTTCATGAGCACTTCAAAACAATGTTCCTTCTGATCCCTCACTTGGTTAGCCTTGTAAAAAAAAAAAAAAAAGCAAATGGAGTGGGATGTGTCTGAAATATTAAAAGGTGTGCTTTCCAAGACACATTCCAGATGTATCACATTCGAATAAAAAAAAATGGTGGACTCTAAAAGAAAAAACAACAAAAAAAAAACCACCCAACCTTCTCCTTGGCTGCTCACTTTACCTCACTCAGGAATCATCATGGCCCACAGGAAATGGGATGTATCAAGAGTGGGTTTAATTAAGAGCCAAATAGGTCTGCAGTGTTCAGGGTTATTGCTGCTGTGTGTCCTGAGCATGAAGAGCTTCGTGGCAGGGACACTGGGAGTGGAATAGGTGATAGGGAGGAGAAGCTGAACTGCTGCTGGAGAGAGGAGGCCACAGGAACAGGAGAAAATAACAGGTGGGGAGTAAAGCCATGCTGTCCCTTCTCTGGACACCTTCCAGCATCTCCAGATCCCTCTTGGAATAGAGGCTCCAGACCTGGATGCAGTACTCCAGGTGGGGTCTCAGCAGAGCTGAGCAGAGGGGGAGAATCCCCTCCCTTGCCCTGCTGGCCACACTTCTCCTGATGCAGCCCAGGCTCTGCTTGGCTTTCTGGGCTGCAAGTGCACACTGACAGCTCCTGCTGAGCTTCTCATCCCCCAGCACCCCCAAGTCCCTCTCCTCAGGGCTGCTCTCCAGCCAGTCCCTGCCCAGCCTGCATTTGTGCTTGGGATTGCCTCAACCCAGAAGCAGGACCCTGCCCTTGGTCTTGTTGAACCTCCTGAGGCTGGCTTGTGCCCAGCTCTCCAGCCTGTCCAGGTCCCTCTGGATGGATCCCTTCCCTCCAGCCTGGCTGCTGCACCACACAGCTTGGTGTCACCAGCAGACTTGCTGAGGGTGCACTCAATGCCTCTAGAATCACAGAATTGTTGAGGTTGGAAGAGACCTTTAAGATCATCAAATTCAACCAATTGTGAGCCTAGAGCTCACAATCCTACCACATTCTGGCTCATCCAGAATGTCCCACGAGAGTCTCAGCCCAACTGGGGCTGAGTATCCCAAGATGTATCTCAACCCAATCATCTTATTTATCCAAATTTAGTATCCAAATGCATTTTTCAGGATGTATTTTATCTTCACATCCAGTACCTTCCTAACACAAAAAAAAAAAAAAGCGCAACATTGAGAATTTACAGCAAGTTCTGCATGGAACAACAATGTGCTCTGGTGGCCAAGAGAGCCAATGGGATCCTGGGATGGATCAGGAAAGCTGTGTCCAGCAGGGCTAGGGAAGTTCTTCTCCCTCTCTACTCTGCCTTGCTGAGACCACCCCTGCAATCCTGTGTCCAGTTTGGGGTTGTCCAGTTCAAGAGAGACAGAGACCTGCTGGAGAGAAGCCAAGGGAGAGCCAGGAGGATGCTTAGGGGACTTGAGCATCTCCCCTGGGAAGAGAGCCTGAGAGCCCTGGGGCTGTTTAGTGTGGAGAAGAGAAGGCTGAGAGGGGATCTGATCAATGTCTCTCAATGTGTGAGGGGTGGGTGTCAAGGGGAGGGGGCCAGGCTCTTTTGGGTGGGTCACAGGGAGAGGACAAGGAACAATGGGTTCAAAGTTGAACAGAGAAGGTTTCAGCTCAACCTGAGGAGAAACTTCTTTGCAGTGAGGGTGCCAGGGCCCTGGAGCAGGCTGCCCAGGGGGGTTGTGGAGTCTCCTTCTCTGGAGCCTTTCCAACCCCCCCTGGCTGCATTCCTGTGCAGACTACCCTAAGTGCTGCTGCTCTGGCAGGGGGTTGGACCTGATGATCTCTTGAGGTCCCTTCCAACCTCTGATAGACTGTGATATACTGTGATAGAGAAGGTTTATGCAGATACAGAATAAGGAGTTAAATGCAATTAATTCAATTAATTCCAACCCAATTTCCAGCCTGTGCAAGACTCTTTGCTGTGACAAAATCTATATTGGGTCCTCTCTTCCTCTGCTGTTTAATAGTCTCTGAATGAAAAGTCTGGTCCAATTTTCTAGTCCAGTTGCTCCCAGTCAAGCTGAAGCTTGTCATAATTAGGCCACTTTCATAACAGATTTACTCATCACCTGGTCCCCTGTGAATGTGACCAAAGCTCCTCACCTGTGTGCTGGTGACTTCTTCCTTCACCTTTGGTCATTTTATCCATCATCTTCTGCCCTGATTTTGATCCCACTATGGGGATCAGCTTGTGGACAGAAAAGCGAAGTTCACCACCCATGGAGAAAAAACACACAGGAGACGTTTTGCTTCTTGTGACCATGGGACCTGTACAGGTAGATTTCCTCACAGCTCTCTGCTGAGTGCCATGGACTGGTGCCCTGAGGTTGGATGAGAAGCCCCAGGAACCTGCTTGCCCATTGGAACCACAGGGTTGGGGTGGTGAGATGCTTGGTGATGAAGGAATGGAAGGAATAACCCACAGCAGGCACGAGCTACTTGGTCACTAAGAGCCTGTTATCTCCCAGCTTGGGGACTTCCTCTGCTGTCTTGATCCCTTCCCCTTAGCAACACACATTTCATATAAATATATGCACAAAATTGTTCTCTACATGGACTTTGATGATCCCTGAGGTCTTTCCAACCTTATTGATTCTGTGATTCTCTCCCTGGAAAGAGGTTGGAGCCAGGTGGGGGTTGGTCTCCTCCGAAGGAACAAGTGAAAGGACAAGAGAAAAGAGTCTGAAAGGGAAGGTTTAGGTTGGACATGAGGAACAATTTCTTCTCCTTGAGGGTTGTCAAGGCCTGGCTCAGGGCAGTGGTGAAGTCCCCATCCCTGAAGGAGTTTCAAAGCCATGGAGATGTGGTGCAGAGGGCCATGATTCAGAGGTGACCTGGCAGGGTGGGGTTAATGAATGGACTCCATGATCTTAAAGGCATCTTCAAACAAATATAATTCTGTGATTCCATGAATGCTGCAGAAAACTCTCCAAGAGTAGGAAGCCTTTCAGAGGAACTCTCTGTGATTCCATGAATGCTGCAGAAAACTCTCCAAGAGTAGGAAGCCTTTCAGAGGAACTCTCTCTGATTCCATGAATGCTGCAGAAAACTCTCCAAGAGTAGAAAGCCTTTCAGAGGAACTCTCTGTGATTCCATGAATGCTGCAGAAAACTCTCCAAGAGTACGAAGCCTTTCAGAGGAACTCTGTGATTCCATGAACGCTGCAGAAAACTCTCCAAGAGTACGAAGCCTTTCAGAGGAACTCTGTGATTCCATGAATGCTGCAGAAAACTCTCCAAGAGTAGAAAGCCTTTCAGAGGAACTCTGTGATTCCATGAATGCTGCAGAAAACTCTCCAAGAGTAGGAAGCCTTTCAGAGGAACTCTCTCTGATTCCATGAATGCTGCAGAAAACTCTCCAAGAGTAGGAAGCCTTTCAGAGGAACTCTCTGTGATTCCATGAATGCTGCAGAAAACTCTCCAAGAGTAGGAAGCCTTTCAGAGGAACTCTCTGTGATTCCATGAATGCTGCAGAAAACTCTCCAAGAGTAGGAAACCTTTCAGAGGAACTCTCTGTGATTCCATGAATGCTGCAGAAAACTCTCCAAGAGTAGGAAGCCTTTCAGAGGAACTCTCTGTGATTCCATGAATGCTGCAGAAAACTCTCCAAGAGTAGGAAGCCTTTCAGAGGAACTCTCTGTGATTCCATGAATGCTGCAGAAAACTCTCCAAGAGTAGGAAGCCTTTCAGAGGAACTCTCTCTGATTCCATGAACGCTGCAGAAAACTCTCCAAGAGTAGGAAGCCTTTCAGAGGAACTCTCTCTGATTCCATGAATGCTGCAGAAAACTCTCCAAGAGTAGGAAGCCTTTCAGAGGAACTCTGTGATTCCATGAACGCTGCAGAAAACTCTCCAAGAGTAGGAAGCCTTTCAGAGGAACTCTGTGATTCCATGAATGCTGCAGAAAACTCTCCAAGAGTAGGAAGCCTTTCAGAGGAATTCTGTGATTCCATGAATGCTGCAGAAAACTCTCCAAGAGTAGGAAGCCTTTCAGAGGAACTCCGTGATTCCATGAATACTGCAGAAAACTCTCCAAGAGTAGGAAACCTTTCAGAGGAACTCTCTGTGATTCCATGAATGCTGCAGAAAACTCTCCAAGAGTAGGAAGCCTTTCAGAGGAACTCCGTGATTCCATGAATGCTGCAGAAAACTCTCCAAGAGTAGGAAGCCTTTCAGAGGAACTCTCTGTGATTCCATGAACGCTGCAGAAAACTCTCCAAGAGTAGGAAGCCTTTCAGAGGAACTCTCTGTGATTCCATGAATGCTGCAGAAAACTCTCCAAGAGTAGGAAGCCTTTCAGAGGAACTCTCTGTGATTCCATGAATGCTGCAGAAAACTCTCCAAGAGTAGGAAGCCTTTCAGAGGAACTCCGTGATTCCATGAATGCTGCAGAAAACTCTCCAAGAGTAGGAAGCCTTTCAGAGGAACTCTGTGATTCCATGAATGCTGCAGAAAACTCTCCAAGAGTAGGAAGCCTTTCAGAGGAACTCTCTGTGATTCCATGTTCTTCACTGTGAGGGTGGTGAGACACTAGAAGAGGAGGTTGTAGAGCCCCCTCCCTGCAGGTGTTCAAGACCAGCTTGGACAGGGCCTTGAGGAATGTGGGCCCATGGAAGGTGTCCCTGCTCATGGCAGGAGGGTTTGAACTGCATAATCTTTAATGTCCTTTCCAAGCCAAAACCTTTCTGTGATTCTACAAGAATTTGAGACAGTTCTTTCTACAGAGGACATGAAACACCTGAGCATATTTGAGTAACTTCCAGTGTCTGCCCTGGCCCAGGCTTGCCTAATTTCTCATCTCTTTCTGATTGGGTTTCCAAAATCCTGAAGGGTGATTGTATAGTTTAGGACAAGATCTATTTTTTTCAAGTTCTAGTTGAATTGTCAACCCAACAGTTTCCTTCAAAGCCCTTCTAAAACAACCCTAGAGGACTTTCAGAGTTACTGGGGCATGGTGTAATTCAACACATCAACATCTTCTGAAGGGTTTTTCCAGAATGTTTGGGCAGTATTTCTCAAGCCATTGTGGAAATTTCCACACCCTCCCCAAATATCTTACAACAAAAAATTCCTGAAGAACTCAAGTGACTTTAATGGTAAAGGTTGAGAATTTCCTTGTGGACCGGGCTGTGACGATAGAATGGTTTAGGTTGGAGGGGACCTCAGGGATCATCTACTCCAACCTCTCCACCAGCCCACACCTCTCAACTAGACCAGCATGCTCAAGGCTTCATCCACCCCAGCCTTGAAAACCTCCAGGGAGGAGGCATTCACAACCTCCCTGGGCAAACTGTTCTATAGTCTCAGCACTCTGCAAGTTAAGTTTCACCCCTTGGTACAGCACATGTGCAAAGGTTTTGAAGGTCACAGTGGCCTCCAACAATCACTAACCACAGCATCTGAACATCTAATACTGGGTTCAGTTTTGGACCCCTCACTCCAAGAAAAATATTGAGGTGTTGGAGTGGGTCCAGACAAGGGCAAGGAAGCTGGAGAAGGGTGTGGAGAACAGGGATGGTGAGGAGCAACTGAGGCAGCTGGGGGTGTTTAGTCTGGAGAAAAGGAGGCTGAGGAGAGACCTCATTGCTCTATACAATTCCCTGAAAGGAGGTTGGAGCCAAGTGGGAGTTGGTCTCTTCTCCCTAGTAACAGGTGATAAAGTGAGAGGAGCTCAGGAGATGTGGCACAGATGGTTGGTCAGGGAGGTGGATTGCAAACTGGCTCCACAACAGAGCTCAGAGAGTCATCATCAGGGGCAGAGTCACCTTGGAGGCCTGTGGCCAGTGGTGTCCCCCAGGGATCAGTCCTGGGTCCAGTTGTGTTCAATATCTTTATCAATGACCTGGCTGAGGGCATTGAGAGTCCCCTCAGCAAGTTCTGATGATCCCACACTGGGGGGGTTGGCTGACACCCCTCAGGCTGTGCAGCATCCAACCTGACCTGGACAGGCTGAGAGCTGGCTGCAGGCAATCCTCATGGAGTTGAATAAGGACAAGGGCAGGGTCCTGCAGCTGGGGAGAAATAACAACAGCACCAGGACAGGTTAGAGGCTGCCCTGCTGGAGAGCAGCTCCACACAGAAAGCCCTTGGAGTGCTGGTGGGCAGCAAGTTCTGCATGGAACAACAATGTGCTCTGGTGGCCAAGAGAGCAATGGGATCCTGGGATGGATCAGGAAAGCTGTGTCCAGCAGGGCTAGGGAAGTTCTTCTCCCTCTCTACTCTGCCCTGCTGAGACCACCCCTGCAATCCTGTGTCCAGTTTGGGGCTCCCCAGTTCAAGAGAGACAGAGACCTGCTGGAGAGAAGCCAAGGGAGAGCCAGGAGGATGCTTAGGGGACTTGAGCATCTCCCCTGGGAAGAGAGCCTGAGAGCCCTGGGGCTGTTTAGTCTGGAGAAGAGAAGGCTGAGAGGGATCTGATCAATGTCTCTCAATGTGTGAGGGGTGGGTGTCAAGGGGAGGGGGCCAGGCTCTTTTGGGTGGGTCACAGGGATAGGACAGGGAACAATGGGTTCAAAGTTGAACAGAGAAGATTTCAGCTCACCATGAGGAGAAACTTCTTTGCAGTGAGGGTGCCAGAGCCCTGGAGCAGGCTGCCCAGGGGGGTTGTGGAGTCTCCTTCTCTGGAGCCTTTCCAACCCCCCCTGGCTGCATTCCTGTGCAGACTACCCTAAGTGCTGCTGCTCTGGCAGGGGGTTGGACCTGATGATCTCTTGAGGTCCCTTCCAACCTCTGATAGACTGTGATATACTGTGATAGAGAAGGTTTATGCAGATATAAAATAAGGAGTTAAATGCAATTAATTCAATTAACCTGATGATCTCTTGAGGTCCCTTCTAACCTCTGATACACTGTGGGACTGTGAAATGGTCTGAAATTGTGCCAGGGGAGGTTTAGGTTGGACATGAGGAACAATTTCTTAGCAGAAAGGTTTCTCATGTACTGGAAAAGGCTGCCCAGGGAGGAGTCACCATGCCTGAAGGTATTCCTGAAACATGTGGACATGGCACTTGTGGTCATGGTTTAATGTCCATGGTGGTGTTGGGTTGAAGGTTGGACTAACTGATCTCAGAGGTCATTTCCAACCCAAACAATTCTATGGTTCTGTGATCTATTTACACCTCAGAAACCAAGAGCTGTGGTATGAGAGACCCTCCTTGCCTGAAGAAAAGCTTCAGCTTAATCAGCCATTTCTCCCCCCACTGTTTCTATTGGCATTTCAATGACATTTTTAATATTGAATTTTAGATTTCCTTAATAACTGTCTTCAGCCAGAATTAAGAGAATGAAGTGGGAGGGTGATTATAAGTGCCCTGGTGAGCCCAATCATAACTGGTTTGCCTCAAGTGCTGCAATACAATTTAACTAATATCAAGATGACCTAAAGTAGCAGCTAGATGGTGAAACACTTCAACCCTGCTCGCCCTGGAACACATTTTAAAGCACCTGATTTGGCCAGTTTAGTGATTGAATTCCTGTGGTAAATTCAAGATAATTATGACAGAGATAAATACTTTTAATGAATTAAATTAAGCTGCTGAAGGGGCCTGGAGCATCTCTGTGAGGAGGAAAGGCTGAGAGCCCTGGGGCTGGTGAGTCTGCAGAAGAGCAGCCCCAGAGGGGATCTGAGCAATGCTCAGCAAAAGCTGAAGGACCTGTGGGGGGGCAACAGGATGGGGACAGACTCTTCTCAGTGGTGCTGAGCCACAGGACATGCAGATCCATTTCTCTTTGCTGGATTCCCTTGCAATTTAAATCCAATTGATGGGATGGGAGGGAACCAATCCTTGTGCTTAAGGATACAAATCTCACCACACCAGGAAGCAGCCTCCCTTGACCTTGTAACTATGACCACATGCAAGCAGGAGATCAACCTTGCTGCCCATGAGCTCAGCTTGGTCATGGAACAGAACACTTTCATACCTCTCATCCCAAAGCCATTCTCTAAAGGGGCTTTACAGTGCAGTGAATCGTAGGATAGAATCAGTCAGGGTTGGAAGGGACCACAAGGCTCATCCAGTTCCAACCCCCCTGCCATGCCCAGGGACACCTCACACTACAGCAGGCTGGCCAGAGCCTCATCCAGCCTGGCTGCAAACACCTCCAGGGCTGGGGCCTCAACCACCTCCCTGCACAACCCATTCCAGGCTCTCACCACTCTCCTGGGGAAGAACTTCTTCCTCACCTCCAGCCTGAATCTCCCCACTTCCAGCTTGATTCCATTCCCCCCAGTCCTGTCACTCCCTGAGAGCCTAAAAAGTCCCTCCCCAGCTTTCTTGGAGCCCCCTTCAGATCCTGGAAGGCCACAAGAAGGTCACCTCAGAGCCTTCTCTTCTCCAGACTGAACAGCCCCAACTCTCTCAGTCTCTCCTCATAGCAGAGCAGCTCCAGCCCTCTGCTCATCCTGGTGGCCCTTCTCTGGACACCTACCAGCATCTCCTATCATTACCTGATAGCCTAATAGCCTAATAGTGAGCTGCACTCCATGGAACCACAGAGCTCATGAGGTCAGGAGGTGGTGCCCAGGGACAGGACAATGGGGCAACAGGCACAAACTGGAAGTCAGGAGGCTGTATCTGGAGAGACATCTTCACTTTGAGGGTGCTGGAGCCCTGGAGCAGGCTGCCCAGAGAGGTTGTGGAGTCTCCTTGTGTGGAGAGCTTCCAAAGCCAGCTGGGCATTGTGATGCTGGGCAAGCTGCTGTGGGTGCCCCTGCTTTAGGGACCTCTCCAGAGATCCCTTCCAACCCTCTTCATGCTGGGATTCTGTAGCTCTGGAGTAGTGTGAATATGTTATAGTGTCATCTTAAATTTATAAATATTTTTAGATTTATTTTATAGACATTAGTTATATATTTATTTATACAGCTACATACTATTTATGACTCCTACAGAGCAAAGTGTTAAATCACCACACCATTTTGTATTATCCCACTTCATCAGCAACAAAATAACCTGTAAAATCACTGCACCTCTAACTCCCACCAGGATGAGATCTTCCATCATGCCTGGTAAAGCACAGAACTGAGCTACCTCCATAAATCAGAAGCCCAGATCCCCAAATATGTCAAGGGATCTGCTGGCCAAAGTGTCGTGGGACAAAGCCCTAGAGGGAAGAGGGGCCCAGGACAGCTGGTCAGTATTCAAGGACCACCTCCTCTGTGTCCAAGAGCAATGTATACCAACAAAGAGAAAAGCAGGGAAGAATGCTAGGAGGCCTGCCTGGATGAGCAAGGAGCTGCTGGACAGACTATCACTTAAAAGGAAACTGAGGAGAGGGACTTGGGAGTGCTGGGGGATGAGAAGCTCAGCAGGAGCTGTCAGTGTGCACTTGCAGCCCAGAAAGCCAAGCAGAGCCTGGGCTGCATCAGGAGAAGTGTGGCCAGCAGGGCAAGGGAGGGGATTCTCCCCCTCTGCTCAGCTCTGCTGAGACCCCACCTGGAGTACTGCATCCAGGTCTGGAGCCTCTATTCCAAGAGGGATCTGGAGATGCTGGAAGGTGTCCAGAGAAGGGCCACCAGGATGAGCAGAGGGCTGGAGCTCCTCTGCTATGAGGACAGACTGAGAGAGTTGGGGCTGTTGAGTGTGGAGAAGAGAAGGCTCTGAGGTGACCTTCTTGTGGCCTTGCAGGATCTGAAGGGGGCTCCAAGAAAGCTGGGGAGGGACTTTTTAGGCTGTCAGGGAGTGATAGGACTGGAGGGAATGGAATCAAGCTGGAAGTGGGGAGATTGAGAGTGGAGGTGAGGAAGAAGTTCTTCCCCAGGAGAGTGGTGAGAGCCTGGAATGGGTTGTGCAGGGAGGTGGTTGAGGCCCCAGCCCTGGAGGTGTTTGCAGCCAGGCTGGATGAGGCTCTGGCCAGCCTGCTGTAGTGTGAGGTGTCCCTGGGCATGGCAGGGAGGTTGGAACTGGATGATCCTTGAGGTCCCTTCCAACCCTGACTGATTCTAGGATTTTATGATTCTAGGATTAATAATCTTAAGTCCTTTCTGAACCCTTTGTGTACAGTTGTGCTTGGTTTTTAACTGATTTAGTTTATCTCCTCCAAATCCCTCATTAAAAGCAGCTGTATTGTGGTGGTTAGGAACAGAATAACTGAAGGAATTGCTTGTAGACCTGATGGAGTTAGCTACTTGAAGCATGTAATTGCTTTGGTTGGAAGAGGCCTCCAGGATCATCCAGTCCAACCATCAACCCAACACCACCCTGGCCATTAAACCATGTCCCCAAAGTGCCATGTCCACACATTGCTTGAACACCTCCAGGGATGGTGACTCCACCACCTCCCTGGGCAGCCTGTTGAAATGTCTGACCACAGTTGGCTTTATTTATCTTGCAGAGAAGACCTCAGGAGAAGGGACCCTCAAAGGTCATCTTGTTCAGCCCCCTGCAGCCAGCAGGGACACCTCCAACTAGATCAAGCTGCCCAGGGCCACATCAGGTTTGACCTTGAATGCCTACAGAGATGGGGCTTCAGCCACATCCCTGGGCAACCTGTTCCAGTGTTTCACCACCCTCATTGTGAAGAACTTCCTCTTGATGTCCAACCCAAATCTCCCCTGCACCAGTTTCAAACCGTTGCCCTTTGTTCTATCACCACAGACCCTTCTGAAGAGTCCCTCTCCAGCCTTCCTGTAGGTCCCCCTGAGACATTGAGATGCAGCTTTGAGGTGTCCCTGGAACCTTCATGCCTCCAGGCTGAACAGACCCAACTCTCCCACCCTGTCCTTGTAGGAGAGGTGCTCCAGCATTCTGATCATCTTTGTGGTCCTTCTCTGGACCCTCTCCAGCAGGTCCATGTCTCTCTTTTGTTGGGGGCTACAGAGGTGGATACAGCACTGCAGGTGAGGTCTCAGCAGAGCAGAGGGGCAGAATCACCTCTCTCCATCTCTTGGCCAGTTTCTCATGATGCAACCCAGGATGCCATTGGCCTTGTGGGCTGCAAATGCCCATGGATGGCTCTTGTCCACCTTCTCATCCAGAAGCACCCCCCAAGACCTTTTCTTCAGGGCTGCTCTCAATCTCATCATCTCCCAGCCTGGACTGATGTCAAGGATTGCCCCAACCTAGGTGCAGGACCTTGTGCTTTGCCTTACTGAACCTCACGAGGTTGTCTTCAGCCTACTTCTCCAGGCTGTCCAGGCCATGTTGAACCTTTCCAGTGGGCAGCACCACAAAGAACAGGCAAGCATAGTGTGTTCAGTTTCACCCTCCCCCATTAAACTTCCTTCTGATAATTCTAACTCAGAAATTGGTGGTTTGCTACCAAGAAGTGAGCTCATGGAGGGGCCACATGTCCTATCAGCCAGCTCCTCCCACCCTGTTCCCAGCAACACTTCAGGCTCATTACCACATGCTACACATTCCACAGAGGGTTTTGGCTTCCAGCAGAAGAGTCACCACTAGCTGGTAGCTCACAGCCACCAAGAGCTTTCCAGACTGGCAAGGGACCATGAAGAAACATCAGATGATGCAGAGACCAGAGTCACCCAGCAGAACACCCTTCAGGACTTAGAATTTATGTTGGAAGAGACCTGTAAGACCATCACATGCAGCCAATAACCCAGCACTAACAGGGCACCAGTTTAAGATCCCCTGTCCTGTCCACTCCTCCTCTCAGGTGCCACCTCTGCCTTCCTGCCCCCAGCACGGGGCACAAGCTGTGGCAGTGCCCTTGATGTGGGCAGGTCAAGTGCAAGGCAGAGGCTTTCTGCAGCCCAGCCCAGGCAGTGCCTGTCCCCATCAGGTTCTCACTGCTGGCAGCAGCCCCTGGGCTGTGCAAACCTGCCCTGCACTCCAGACAGTAAAGTTATTGCTTTGCAACAAGAACTCTTTGGGCTTCTGCACCTTTCCTCAGAGTGTTTCTGCTGCTGATTTGAAGGAAAAGAGTAAACTTTCCTGAATGAAACCAACCCCAAAATCACAGAGAGCAGGGACATGAGGGCTTGGTCCTGCGCTCCTGCTCCCCAGAGTGAAGAGCTCTGAGACGTTGTCACTGCAAACTTCCACACATGTTACTAAACCCCAGAGCTGGGAGAATGGAAGGAAAATCTCTCCTTAGATATCTCAGCACCTGAGCTGGTAATTTATTAAATCCTGCTGAAAAAAAAAAAAAATATTGGATTTTAGGCTGGAGAAGAGCAGCCTGGGGGGGAATCTTCTCAACTGCTCAACAAGAGCTAAAGGGTGGGGGAAGAAGATGGGGCCAGACTCTTGTCAGTGGTGCTCAGCCACAGGACAAGGGGCAACAGGCACAAACTGGAACCTAGGGTGAACTTCTTTGCTGTGAGAGGTTGCAGACTCTTCTTCTCTGGAGAGCTTCCAAAGCCACCTGGCCATGGTGATCCTGGACAAGCTGCTGTGGGTGCTCCTGCCTTAGCACTGGATGGATGACCTCTGCTGCCTGTTTTTGCATAATGCCAAACATCTTAACCATACCACATCAACCAGAACTTGGTTTGAGATGTCCCCCTCTCTCCCTCCCTCCTGTTGCCTTGGAGGGAGCTGTCCTCATGTTGTCCTTGCTTCATTAAGCTCATTAAATCTGTAGCCAGCAGCAAAGCCACAGAGAGCCTCCAGACCTGCGGCTTACAGATGGTCCTCTCTCCAATTAGGAAGAAATGGGAGTTTCAAAGCCTTGTTTTCTTCTTGAGATGGGTATTTATAACTCTTACCAGGTCCTGCTTCCCACCAGTTCCTACTGCTAACCTGCCCACCAGCCTCTTAGAATCATGGAGTTGTTTGGCTTGGAAAAGACCTCCAAGATCATCAAGTCAACCTAAGGCCACCACAGCCATTAAACTATGTCCCAAAGTGCCATAGCCACACATTTCTTGGACACCTTCAGGGATCCAGAAGGTGTCCAAGACACCTGACAGAACAACATTACCACTAATGCCAGTATCTCTCTAACTCCATATGGGAATCATGCTTTACAGAAACATCTCTCCTCCACACACAACAGCTTCTGTTGAAGACCAAAGAGTCCTGCAAGAGCAAGACCACAAAGCTGTCAGTCACTCACTCCCAAGGAAGAAAGGACAAAGTTCTGCAGTGTCTCCTTCAGACCTGGAATAAATTTAGCAGGAGGGTTTGTGTTGCGTGGGACTTGGATCTCAGGAAGGGAGGACAAACTCTCCAGAGCTGCTGTATGGTGGTGAATGAGCTACAGACACAGAGAAGATGAGCATGGCCCCTGCACAAGAATGACACAAATTCTTGCAGCTTCCCAGATTTTTTTTCTTGGGGGTGTCATTTGATGAAAAATTCACCATGAGCCGGCAGTGGTGGCTTGCAGCCCAGAAGGCAGCTGTGGGCTTGGGCTGCATCAAAAGCAGTGAGAGCAGCAGGACAGGGAGGGAGTTCTGCCCCTCTGCACTGCTCTGCTCTGGTGAGACCCCACTGGGAGTGCTGTGTCCAGTTCTGCTGTCCCCAACACAAGAAGGACATGGGACTGTTGAAGCAGGTCCAGAGGAGACAATGATCAGAGGGCTGGAGCACCTCCTCTGTGAGGACAGGTTGGGAGAGTTGGAGCTGTTCAGCCTGGAGAGGAGAAGGCTCCAGGGAGAGCAGCCTTCCAGCACCTGAAGGGGGCTACAGGAGAGCTGGGGAGGGACTTTTGACAAGGGCTTGTAGTGATAGGATTAGGGGCAATGGATTTGAGCTGGAAGAGAGGAGATTCAGACTGGAGATTAGGAAGTAATTCTTTGCAGTGAGGGTGGTGAGACACTGGAACAGGTTGCCCAGGGAGGTTGTTAGCACACATTGGAATAGTCTGCCCAGGGCAGTGGTGGAGTCACCATCCCTAGAGGTGTTTAAATGTTGTGTGGACCTGGCACTTAGGGACATGGCTTAGTGCTGACCTTGCAGTGCAGGGTTGAAGGTTGAACTAGATGATCTTGAGAGTCTTTTCCAATCAAAGATACTCTGTGATTCCATCGTGGAGGTCCCTTTCCTGGAGGTGTTCATGGCCAGTTTGGATGAGGCTTTGAGCAAGCTGGTCTAGTGGGAGGTGTCCCTGGCTGTGGCAGGAAGGTTGGAAGTGGATGATCTCAAAGGTCCTTTCCAGCCCAACCCATTCCATGATTCTATGTTGGGTTTTTTATCTGTGAAGCCAGTGAAACACCAAAGACATCAAACTGTTCACTAAATGATGTCTGCCTGTGTTTTTCAGAGGCAAGAGGGCTCCTGGCTGCTTCTGACAGCCTTGCATTATGCAAATGTAGCAGGTGTGCCACAGATGCTGTCCTGAACTGAAACCCCAACCTCTCCCTCTGTGTTTACAGCAGCACAGCAAAACCCCACAGCAAGCACACAGAGAACCTCCTTCAGCCTCAGACACCTGCACCAGCAACAGCTCCTCCAAGAAGTACTCTGTGCTAAGCTATGCTAATCATAGAAGTGTTTTGGTTGGAAAAGACCTCCAAGATCCAGTCCAACCATCAACCCAACCACACCATGGCCATGAAACCATGTCCCCAAGTGCCATGCCCACAGAACACCTCCAGAGATGGTGACTCCACCACCTCCCTGGGCAGCCTGTTCCAATGCCTGACCACTTTTGCAGGAAACAAATTTGTT
Organism: Indicator indicator; assembly: GCF_027791375.1. Classification (NCBI taxonomy): domain Eukaryota; kingdom Metazoa; phylum Chordata; class Aves; order Piciformes; family Indicatoridae; genus Indicator; species Indicator indicator. The sequence continues at coordinate 29,264,594 of NC_072019.1, forward strand.
CCTGGTGTCCAAAGTGAACCTCACTTGAATGAGGTTATTTTTTCAGTGCTCCTGCTAGCAGCTGGAGACTCTCTTTGTTTTAATTATGCAGAACTAACGATGGTTGCTTGGCTGTCTGACCACCAGATTGTCCACTGTGGCTGAAGGAAGCTCTGCTCCAACAGATTGATGGTGGGTTTGAATTCAAAAAGATCATGTTCTGCTTCCCCTAAATGTATTTTTTTTTCCTTCACAGATTTGCAGGTATAAAAATCAAAACTTCTGTCAAATTCACCATTGGGACATTCTCATCTGTCAGTCACCAGCAGATCTCTGCCAGCATTGAAAGAAACACTGCAGCAGAGCTACAGCTGGAGCTGCTGCAGACTTAGAAGCATGGAATGGTGTGGTGGGTTAAAGAGGAGTGGGTGCATCATATCATAGAATCCTAGAATCAGTCAGGGTTGGAAGGGACCACAAGGCTCATCCAGTTCCAACCCCCCTGCCATGCCCAGGGACACCTCACACTACAGCAGGCTGGCCAGAGCCTCATCCAGCCTGGCTGCAAACACCTCCAGGGATGGGGCCTCAACCACCTCCCTGCACAACCCATTCCAGGCTCTCACCACTCTCATGGGGAAGAACTTCTTCCTCACCTCCACTCTGAATCTCCCCACTTCCAGCTTGATTCCATTCCCCCCAGGCCTGGCACTCCTTGAGAGCCTAAAAAGTCCCTCCCCAGCTTTCTTGGAGCCCCCTTCAGATCCTGGAAGGCCACAAGAAGGTCACCTCAGAGCCTTCTCTTCTCCAGACTGAACAGCCCCAACTCTCTCAGTCTGTTCTCATAGCAGAGCAGCTCCAGCCCTCTGCTCATCCTGGTGGCCCTTCTCTGGACACCTTCCAGCACCTCCAGATCCCTCTTGGAATAGAGGCTCCAGACCTGGATGCAGTACTCCAGGTGGGGTCTCAGCAGAGCTGAGCAGAGGGGGAGAATCCCCTCCCTTGCCCTGCTGGCCACACTTCTCCTGATGCAGCCCAGGCTCTGCTTGGCTTTCTGGGCTGCAAGTGCACACTGACAGCTCCTGCTGAGCTTCTCCTCCCCCAGCACCCCCAAGTCCCTCTCCTCAGGGCTGCTTTCCAGCCAGTCCCTGCCCAGCCTGCATTTCTGCTTGGGATTGCCTCCACCCAGCTGCAGGACCCTGCCCTTGGTCTTGTTGAACCTCCTGAGGTTGGTTTGTGCCCAGCTCTCCAGCCTGTCCAGGTGCCTCTGGATGGATCCCTTCCCTCCAGCCTGGCTGCTGCACCACATTCTTGGCCTGGATCAGCAATGGTGTAACCAGCAGGACCAGGGCAGTGATTGTCCCCATGGACTGGGCACTGGTGAGGCCACACTTCGAGTACTGGGTTCAGTTTTGGGCCAATCACTCCAAGAAAGGCATTGAGGAGCTGGAGCAGGTCCAGAGAAGGGCAGTAAAGCTGTTGAAGGGTCTGGGGAACAGACATGGTGAAGAGCAGCTGAGGGAACTGGGCTTGTTCAGCCTGGACACAAGGAAGCTGAGAGGAGACCTTCTGGCTCTCCACAACTCCCTGGAAGGAGGCTGGAGCCAGGTGGGGCTTGGTCTCTTCTCCCAAGGCACAAGTGACAGGGCAAAAAGGAAATGGCCTCAGGTTGCCCAAGGGGAAGTTTAGCTTGGACATTTACCACGATGACAAAACAGAAAAGGACTCTCAAGAAAAGCAGCTTTTGACAGCCGTGAGCTTTAAAGACAGACAAAATGCAGGATAAGAAACTTTGTGTGACAGAGGAATCTATTTTGGTCACTTTCAGATCTGTGCATTTCCAATCTGAGGGGATCTGAGGTTTACAAATTGTAGGTGATGCCTGTAGGACCTTGTAGGAAACATCTACTTGGGATTTCACTGCTACATGTACAAAGCCAAGAAAGGCTCCACACACAGGAACTGAAACCCAGCTAAGCATCAGCACAGGAAACCAGAGACAATTTATCTTTTCTTTCTTAATCTGTATCTTTTTATCTTCTATTCATCTTTTTCCACGGAAGCAGAAGCCTCTTGTGCTGCAACCACAGAAGTGAATTCTCCTGCTGCAGCACGCCACCCGCAGTAAAGGGACAACAAATTAACCCCCAAAGGGGAAGGAAACTGCGTGTGCCTGTCCAGAGCAAATTAGATTGGATGTTAGGAACAATCTCTTTGCTGCAAGAGTGCTCAGCCATTGGAACAGGCTGCACAGGGAGCTGGGGGAGTCACCATCCCTGGAGGTGGTCAAGAAATGTGTGGCCATGGCACTTGGGGACATGGTTTGATGGTCATGGTGGTGTTGGGTTGGTGCTTAGACTTGCTGACCTTAGAGCTCTTTTCCAACCTAAACAATTCTGTGATTCAGGTTGGGAGAAGATATTGGACATGATAGGAACTCTGCATGATAGCTTTGAGAGTGTGGGAATGAATGTGGCCATGCCACAGAGCTTCAGTGAAGTCCAGGAAGGGCATGGAGGTGAGGAAAGAGATCTGCAGTCCCAGTATCAGGAAGAGCATCCTCAGTCCCAGGATCCCAGAATCCCAGAATCCCAGAATCAGTGATTTGGGTGGAAAGCTCATCTTGTCCAACCCCCCTGCAGTCAGCAGGGACAGCTGCAGCTAGAACCCCAAACCACCTGACCTGCAATAGTTCCAGGCATGGAGCATCTCCTGCCCCTTTGGGCAACCAAAGCCAGGCTCTCAGCACCCTCAGTGCCAAACATTTCTGCCTTCTCTTCAGGCTGAAGCTCCTTCTTTGATTTCAGACCATCCCCTCTTGTCCTGTCACAACAGGCCCTGCTCAAAAGTCTGTCCCCAGCATTCTGCTTGTCCCCTTGAAGCACTGAAACATAAAAGGGTGTTGGATTGATGGTTGGAGTGGATGATCTCAGAGGCCTTTCCAACACAAACAATTCTATGGCTCTATGAAATTGCTTGGCATTTTTCACCTCCAAACAGCCCAATGGCCATTTCCATGGTCTGCAAACCCATGGTGAGCCTTCTCCTTACAGGAGGTCTGGAAAAGCGTCACCTGAGAAACCCAGCCTGAAATCCAGCCTCTTCTCTGTATTCCTGGCAGTTTACAACCCAACAATTTATTCCTTTAATAAAACCATGTTTTTACAGCTTGCTCTCTCCTTCCTCTCATGTCCTCATTAAATCTTAACTGGTTGCCTGGGAAGAACATCGAGGAGAAGCAGGACAGGATTATGCTCCTGAAAATGAGCAGCTTCCCAGAATTTTTCCATCTAAAAAAGCTGAATTACTGAGAAGGATTTCTTAGAACTTCAACAAACTGTATCACAAGCAGCATGGGGACTGCCTGGATCAGGGGAGGTGGTGGTCAATGAGGTGGTAGAGTCACCATCCCTGGAGGTGTTCAAGAAACATGTGGACATGGCACTTCTGGGACATGGTTTATTGGCCCTGGTGGTGTTGATGGTTGAGTTGATGGTTGGACTTGATCTTAGAGGGCTTTTCCAACCCAAACAATCTTATGATCAGTCCCAAGTTGGAAAAAAAAGAGGAAGAAACCAGGTTTTAATGACAGAGACCACAGAAAGAACTCAACATCGTGAGGAGCACCTTGGCTAACAAGAGGTTTGTGTTAAAAGTCATTGCTAAGATGTTTTCTGTGCCAAAACAGGTGCTTAGGGATGTCCTTGGCAAACTGTTCTGCCAGGCCCTCTGATGTGGGGTGCCATGTGGGGATCCAGGCTCTTTGCTGGCGTTGAGGAGATCCATGAGCATCCCAACATGCCAGGGACCTGGGGTAGTGTGGTCCAGCCCCACAGTGGTCTGGTGGTGAGGACAGTGAATATGATCCAGCCTCACAGGGGTTGAGTTGTGAGGATGGGGAGTGTGGTCCAGCCCTGCTGGGGTGTGGTGAGCATGGGAGGTGTTGACCCAGCACCATGGGGATCCAGCAGTGAGGATGGGGGACATGGTCTATCCCCATGGTGGTCTGCTTGTTAAGGATGAAGAGCATGGCCCAGCCCTGTTGGAGTCTTGTATGCATGGAAGGCACTGACCAACTCCATGGTGGTCCAGTGGTGAGGATGGGGAGTGTGGCCCAGCCCTGTTGGGGTCCAATGATGAGCACGGTGAACATTGACCACCCCTATGGGGGTCTGGGCAGTGAGGACTGAGGGTGTTGACCAGCACCATGGGGGTTCAGGCAGCAAAGGACAGGGAGTGTGCCCACAGTGTGCAGTGAGGGGTGATGGAGGGCCCATGCCAAGCAGGAGAAGTGGGCAGGGAGCAACACTCAGAGCTTCTCTTCTCCAGCACTGGATGAACACTGCATGCATTTGGTGCTGAGCTGATTCATTCCACTCTTGTACAAATTAACCAGTCCAAAACGAGCTGTGCTACTGACTTCACTTGGTGTTAACACTTAGAGCTGTTCCTGGAAAGCCTCAGCAGCCACAGGAGGTTTTTATCCCTCATCTTTAGCAAAGACAATGAAAACTTAATTATGTGAGGACTGAGACTGGAACTTGGCTCATTCCGTCGTTCAAGCAGCTGACGCATTCTCTTCCCTAATATTTTAGCTCAAAAACAAGACTCACAACTAAGTTTGTCCATGGCTGAATCCAGAATCCCACCCCTCAGCACCCTGGTTTGTCCCCTCCACATCTCAGTTCCTTCATCTAGATCCTCCAACCCTGTTCCCAGCATGCCACACCCTCAGGGATCTGCCACATCCTCAGGGATCTGCCACATCCTCAGGGACGGCTCTTGGCCATCGCACTCCCACCTTGGGGTTCCACACAAATTTTCTTCCACCTTGGGGTTCCATACAAATTTTCTCCCACCTTGGGGTTCCACACAAATTTTCTTCCACCTTGGGGTTCCACACAAATTTTCGCCCACCTTGGGGTTCCATACAAATTCCCCACCCTGGGAAACACCACCAAAGTCAAAAGGGGGTTCAGAAGAGTGGTGGGAGTGCAAGTGATGCCAACAGCCCCACAGTGAGGCTTAAACACTGCTTCTGGAAGGTCCAGAGTCTCACAGTCTCACAGTATATCAGAGGTTGGAAGGGACCTCAAGAGATCATCAGGTCCAACCCCCCTGCCAGAGCAGGAGTAACTGTGCAGCCTTTCTGGAACACAGGTTTGGCCACTCTGCTGTTCAGAGTTCCTCAAATCCCAGCAGGAGAGCTGGAGAGGTTCAACAACAGCAAGGAAGATGGAGCAGAAAATCTATTGACTGCGGATATCCCTACAGACACACCTCACAGAACTGCAGAAGTGTTGGGCTGGAAAAGACTTCCAAGATCATTCAGTCCAACCACCATGGCCATTAAACCATGCCCCCAGGTGCCATGGCCACACATTTCTTGAACACCTCCAGGGATGGGGACTCCACCACCTCCCTGGGCAGCCTGTTCCCAATTAAGAGCCTCGTTTCCCCCGTTTATTCCCTCTCAAAGCATGTGTCAATGCACAACAAAGCTGAGCACCCCAGTGGAAGCTCTGAGGAGCTTCACCACAACTCTAGGAGCTGGCAGAGGGTGTGAGGCCAAGCAGGAGCTCCAGCAGCACACCCAGCACCCTCTCCTTGGGTGATGCCTCCACTGAAATGCACATCACAGCCATCACCCTCACCTGCCTGCAGCCAGAAGATGCTGACTCAAAGGCAGGGCATCACTTCCCTGCTCCAGCATCAATTATTGAGGGAATGCTCAGTGCTTCGGGCATGGTGCTGCCTTCATGCCAGAGCAAGGAGGTAAGTTTTGAAGTCTTGGTTGCTGGAGAACAGATTAAACAGAAGAAGCTGGATGCTGGGAGGTGGATCAACATGTGCCAACAGAAGGCTGATGGCCATCTTGCTGTAAGAACCTGGCAACTGCCTTGCACAGCCAACTTTGGATGCTGCAGTGCACAGTGACTGGGAAGAGCTAAATTCAGATGGCTACAGAGCTACAGAGTGGGGGGGGGGGGGGGGGGGGGGGGAAAGCCACACAAAAACAACCCTCCTTTTGTAACACCCAAATGGCAGCTGACTGGAGGCTGTGTTTAAATGCACAGCCAGCTTCTGATCCTTCAACAGTGAGCTTAATGGATATTAAAACACATTTATGCTACAAACAGTGAGGGAAAAACTCAGGAGGAGCAGTGATGATGTGTACCAAGACTGGAGATGAACAACTCTACCCATCCTCTGCATGCTCTTAGAAGGGTTTTATCTCCCAGTGACCCTACATTTCCCCAGTCAGCACCAGTTGAAAGCAAAATGAACTCTGATTTGCCAGAAAAGCCTGCAAAAGGCATGTGAAATGGAAGGAGTCAAAGGCAGAGCAAGAAGGATGGAAACCCAAATGTCACTGATCCTTAGGATACTAAGAGCAGTGATCTGAATGTGTATTAAAAAGATATTTAAGCCACAGTGAGGAAAAATTCAAGAGGAGCAGTCATGATGTGCAGCAAGACCCAAGACAAACAGCTTTACCCACCCTCTGCATGCTCTTGGAAGGGTTTGCTCTCCCAGTCAACACCAGCTGAAAGCAAAATCAACTCTGGTGTGCCAGAAAAGCCTGCAAAAATCAACTCTGGTTTGCCAGAAAAGCCTGCAAAAATCAGCTCTGCTGTGCCAGAAAAGCCTGCAAAATCAACTCTGGTGTGCCAGGAAAGCCTGCAAAAATGAACTCTGGTTTGCCAGGAAAGCCTGCAAAAATGAACTCTGGTTTGCTAGAAAAGCCTGCAAAAATCAACTCTAGTGTGTCAGGAAAGCCTGCAAAATCAACTCAGGTTTGCCAGAGAAGGCTGCAAGAGGCATGAGAAATGAGAGAAGTTAGCAGCAGAGCAAGAAGGATGGAAACCCAAACGTCACCCAAATTGCTTCCCCCTCTCACGGCTTAGGTCCGGAGCTGGGGAGCAGTGCTGAGGTCTCCTTCAGCAAAATCTCTCCATCAAATACATCCTCTCCCTTCCCTCCCCACCCCCCTCCTAGGCAAAAGGAAGGTTTTAATCCTCCTCCAGCTCTAATTTCATTTATGTAACCGATCCAGCTGCGCAGCCACCGCGTCTCGGGCGCAGTCTCGGGGCCTCTAACGCCGTGTGGGCTCCAGCTGAAACCCACCAGGAGGGAACCTCCAGAGGAATCCCATGATTTTTTTTTTTTAATTTTAATTAGCTAGCTCTAAAGCTACATTTGTTTGGGCTCTAATGAGGTTTTAGTGCTGGCTGAGTGTCTTCCCTGCCTGTCAACTCAGCGAGTTGCCTCCTCTGCAGCTTCTGAGTACAAATAAAGCAGACTTTATTTTGATTTCCTTGGATTCCCTAATTCCAGAAAAGCATGAGGGCTTCAGGACACCTCACAACACAGAGAGGGGGGGAAAAAAAAATCTTTCTCAGCTGCCCTACATAGACATCTACTGATTTTTCTGTAGCTACTACAGCAGGAGCAAGGCTGACTTGCTACAAAACAGCTCAAAATTGCTGCTGAAAATACCTCATGTGGTGTCTGAACAGGGGGTTGAGGGGTCATTAAAGATGCATAGGGCTAAAAGACTTTGGAGGGCTAAATTAAGGCCACCCCCAACAGGAAAACTGACCAGGCAGAGACTTTATAACTCAAATTGCTGCTAATTAAATGAGAGATTTATCACAAGCATGGAAAGGTTCCACCCAACTGCGATCCGAGATCGAGAGGAAATGTGATTTGTCCTCCCCCCCACCTTACAAAAATCATGACAAAAGTACAACAGATAAATAAAAAGTTAAAATCAGAGGTGGGGGGGGGGAATAAGACCAAATGGAGGCAGAGGGTTAACAACAACTACAAATCATTAAGGAGGATTTGAGGAGATGAATGCTGGTAAACAAATTTTTGCTCCACTCAAGCAGAGTGAAGACACCATGAGGGTTCATTAGGAGAATTAATAACAGAGCTACGCTCAAGGATGCAATTCAAAGACACAAATCCTATCTGCCACATAAAAAAGGAGAGAAAAAATGACAAAACACCCCACTACCAAGACTTCAGCCTGATGAGGACCATCCTTAGAGGCTCAGCAATGCTCAGATGCTGCAGAAACCTCCTAAAACTGCATCATGTCCCCCAGTAGATGATTGCCAAACTTCTAAACAGAGGAGTAAACCAGCTCCAGCACCATAATGGGATCCAGCACCACCACAGCATCCCCCCAGGAGGGGATGGGGCTCCCGGTAAAGCTCAAACAGACTCCACCGGGAGCCCCAACCCCTCTCAGGAGGGTGCTGTGGTGGTGCTGGGGTCATTCCCAAACCACCATGACCACGATGGAATCATTCCCATGAGCCCCAACCGCTTTCAGGGGGATGCTGCAGTGGTTATGGGGTCATTCCCAAACCACCATGGTCACCACGGGGTTATTCCACCCCCTGCCACCACCCCAAACCCCGCGGATTCGCGTCCTACCTAAGCACCGCCGTGTCCCCTTTCCTGACCACCAGGTTGTCCACGGTGGCTCCAGGGAAATCTCCACCAGGAGCAGCCAATCTCCCAGGGCTTAAAAACCAGCATAGACCGAGGACCACAATTGTCAGCCACTGGTGGGAGCCCCCGGAGCTCCGCACCAGCGGCACCATCTCCGCGTTTCTTCTCCTTGTGGGGCGACCCAAACGTTGTCCCCCAGCCCACCAACCACCACCACCACTCAACCCTAGGTAGCTCCGAGGTCCTGAGGATGGGGTGGGGTGGGCAATGAAGGTGTTGCCAACGCAGCATCCAGCGAGGAAAGGGGATAGAGAAGAAGCCCAGGCTCGCCCAAGCAAGGCGGCGAGCGGGTGGCCCCCGCTGCCAGCCCCCGTTGCCACGCAGCCGTCTCCTTGGCAACCGTCCCGGCGGCGGAGGGATGCGCACCGCCTTCCTCCGGTCCCGTTCCCCCTCCCCGCCTCCCCCCCCTCCCATCCCTCCCCCCCTCCCAGGCCTCCTTTGGCCCGCCCCTCAGCATCCTGCTTTGCTTTGCAGCCTCCGTCCTCTTCCCGCTGCCTGCCGGCTGCGCAGACAGCACCTTCCCCCTTCTCTCCGTGTCCCTTCCACTGCCTTAGCATCTCGTTTGACAAACGCCCCCCCCCCGCCACACACACCCTGGTGTCCATCCAGTACCGGCAGACCACCCTGGTGGCCCCCTCCTCGGCAACCCAGTTTGCAGCCCCCCTACCAGTGCGCATCTGCACCAGCAGATCTCCCCTTGATCTCTTCCTTTCCACGCCGGTGTCCATCCAGCACCGGTAGACTCCCCCCGCGCTGTCCCATCCCATCCCCCATTACAATTCGCGCTTCCCCCACCCTTGACATCCCAGTTTGCAGCCCCTCTCACACCCTGGGTGAGCATTCGGAACCGGTAGATCCCTTCTTGGGGTGTCCCCCTCTCGGCATCTCGGTTGGCAGGCGCCGGTGTCCATTCAGTACCGGCAGACCCCCCCTCCCCCAGAGTGCCCCTGCGTCCCCCACACATTACGTCCCAGGTTGCAGCACCCCCCCACCTCCCTCCCTCTCCCCCGCCCCGGGTGCGCATCCAGGACGGGTAGATCCCCCCTTGGTGTCCCCCTCTTCGGCATTTCGGTTGGCAAACGTCCCCCCCCCCCCCCCCCCCCCGCCCCTCCTTTCCCCCCCCCACACCCCGCTCCTCCTTCCCCCCCTACCCCCCCTTCCCGCCGGTGTTCTCCTCTGCGTCCTCCCCCTGGACATCCCGGGTTGCAGCTTCCCTCTCCCGGGTGTGTATCCAGCACCGGCAGACACCTGCCCCCCCACCCCCGGGCTGTGTACCGCTGCTCCCCCCCAGAACCCTTACATCCCAGTTTGCACTTCCCCCCACCCTCGGATGCTCATCCAGAATTGGTAGAAGCCCCCTCGGTGCGTCCCAGTTTGCAGTCCCACCACGAGTGCACATCCAGCACCAGCAGACCCTTCCCTCGGTGTCCCCCCCACCTCGGTACGCCAGTCTGCAGCCCCTCCGCCCCTGGCTGTGCACCCACAACTGGTAGACCCCCCCCTCAGAGACCCCCAACTCAACACCCCGGTTTGCAGCCCTTCCATCACTACTCACCCAGCACCAGCAGCTCCCCCTTAGTACCCTCCCCCCCCCCCCCCCCCCCCGATCATGTCCTGTCTCTCAGCATCTGCATTTTCAGCTCCCCCCTCCCCCACGGGGTGCCCATCCAGCACCAACAGACCCCCCCTCCATCCCCCCCAGGTCCTGCCCCCCAGCACCCCAATTTGCAGTCTCCCCTCCTCAGTTTCTGTGGGATGCACACCCAGCACTGGCAGATGGCTCAAAAAGTACCCCACATCCCACCCCTCATCTTGGGGGTTTGCCTACCCTCCTCACCACAGGTCCTGCATCCAGAGCCGCCAATCCTGCTCCCAGTATGCCACATCCTCAGGGATCTGCCCCATTCTCAGGGATGGCTCCTGGTCACCACGCTTCCACTTTGGGGTTCCATGCAAATTCCCCACCCTGCCAAACACCAGCAATGACAAAAGGGACTTCAAGGGGGTGGTGGGAGTGCAAATGACACCAACAGCCCCATGGTGAGGCTTAAACCCTGCTTCTGGACATGCTGGAATGTCGAGAGGAACCATGTAGGCCTTTGAGGAATATAGGTTTGGTAACCTTGATGCTCAGAGTTCCTCAAATCCCACCAGGAAAGCTGGAGGTATTCACCAACAGCAAGGAAAAAGGAGCAAAAATCCACTGACTGCTGATTTCCCTACAGACAGACATCACAGAATTGCAGACCTCTAAGATCCTCAAGTCCAAAGAGCAAACCAACACCACCATGGCTGTTAAATCATGTTCCCAAGAGCCATGTCCACATGTTTCTTGAACACCTCCAGGGATGGTGGCTCCACCACTTCCCTGACCAGCCTGTTCCAGATTAACCATCTTCTTTCCCCCTGTGTTCCTCTCCAGCATCTCAAACACCCTCACAATGTTCTCAGCCTCTGAAAACTGTGGTGTCCTCTTTGCTGACAGTGTCTACAACCCACTGCAATGATTCATGACATGAGGTCACACCTCAGTGGGATGCTGTGGAGTAGTTGTGTAAACCACAACGTCTAGAAGCCCTCTGCTGTGAGGCAAGGCTGAGAGAGTTAGGGTTGTTCAGCCTGGAGAAGAGAAGGCTCCAGGGAGATCTTCTGGTGGTCTTTCAGTGCTTAAATGACCACCCAGAAAGCAGGGGACAGACTTTTGAACAGGTCAGGGTGTGATGGTCTGAACTCAAAGATGGAAACTCTGGAGAGAAGGAAGAAATGTTTGACCTTGAAGGTAGTGAGACCCTGGCCCAAGCTGCCCAAAGAGAGGGGAGATGCCCCATCCCTGGGCTCTGAGCAACCTGCTCTACTTGCAGATATCCCTGCTGACTGCAGCAGGGTTGGAGTGGAGGACTTTTGAGGGTCCCTTCCAACCCAGACACTCTGTGATTCTGATTCACACACATCTGGCCCTCCCAAGGTTGTCATTGCTCGCTCAACAGAAGTGGAGAGATTAGATCTTTCCACTACAAATTCCAGTGTGCACAGAAGGGAATTCTTCCTCCACTTCTGTGATATTATAGAGCCTTCATCCAGACCTCCAAATTCTCCTTGACGAAGAAAAGAAGAGCTGGAGTCCCTCACCTCATGATATCCCTCAGTGGTGTGTAGTGGGTTCAATGCCTTACAGCGTCATACAATGGTTTTAGTTGAAAAAGACCTTTAAGATCATTGAGTCCAACCATTGACCTAACACCACCATGACCATGGAACCATGTCCCAGAGTGCCATGTCCTTCCTCAGTGACCTGCATGAAGGGACAGAGTGGACCATCAGCAAGTCTCTTGTTGGTACAGAGCTGGGAGGAGTGGCTGGACAGTCCACCCTAGGGCTCCAAAACCCTCACACCAAAGAGTTCTCCTCTTGTTCAGGTGGAACCTCCTAGGTTCTAGTTTGTACTTGCTACCCATTGTCCTGTTGCTGGGCACCACTGAGAAGATCCAAGCCCCATCATGTGGCCCCTTTATCTCTTGCTGAGCACTGACAGCCCTCTCAGGCTGCTCTTCTCCAGGCTCAACAGCCCCAGGTCTCTCAGCCTTTCCCCTCCTCACAGAGATGCTCCAGGCTCCTAAATGTAACCAATTCTCCTGTAGCTTCCTCTAGCCCTTCAGCTCCCATGTTTTGTCAGCAGCATGAAGGAACAGCTACAGGAGAATTAAACACACAGAAGGGAATGAAGCAAAAAGCCAAGTGTGAAGTCAGTGACTCAGTCTGGTGTGTTTGTGCCAACTGCTGAACCAAAACTTGAAAACAACAAATAAATGGAGCTGTTCTGAGCAGCTCCAAACAGAAACGTGCAGTTGGGCTGGAAGAAATATCCTCTGTGTTTGGAGAACCCAGATCTGGCACAGAATCCCTGAACCCTGGCGTGGTGAGGGTTGGAAGGGAACTCTGGAGATCATCCAGTCCAACCCCACCCTGCTACAGCAGCTTGCCCAGGATCACAATGTCTGGAGGGGGCTGGAAGCTCTCCAGAGAAGGAGACTCCACAACCTCTCTGGGCAGCCTGCTGCAGGGTTCCTGCACCCTCACAACAAAGAAGTTTCTCCACCTTTTCAGGTGGAACCTTCCTGTGTTCCAGATTATCCTTTTATTTCTTTGCTTAATGATGTTTATTCCTTTTTTTGACAAGCAAAACCACCTGTGAGGTGAACCCAACCTGTGAGGAGTCAAAAGCAACCCATAGTTCCCCAGGTAATATGGAAGATTTCCATCATCTCTCCATGGAAATAGTTTTGTTCTTTGTGCATACACAGAACCATAGAATGGTTGGAGTTGGAAGGGACATTAAAAGTCATCTAGTTCCAATCCCCCTGCCATGGGAAGGGACATCTTCCACTAGACCAGGTTGCTCTAATCCTTAAGAAAACTTAAGGTGAAACTTCTTTGTTGTGAGGGTGCTGGAGCCCTGGAGCAGGCTGCCCAGAGAGGTTGTGGAGTCTCCTTCTCTGCAGAGCTTCCAAACCCTCCTGGCCATTGTGATGCTGGGCAAGCTGCTGTGGATGCCCCTGCTGTTAGCAGGGGTGTTGGACTGGATGATCTCCAGAGGTCCCTTCCCAGCCCCACCATGCCATGATTCTTGGATTCTCCACCACATAGCTGGCATTAAGCACAGTGAGGGATTATGTAGCACAGCCATGAATCACTGTGGGTAAAACCCCATGGATCATGTCCTGTCCTGCCTGGACCCAGAGACAGGGCTTTGGTGGAATAATCTCCTCAGGGACACCCTTCTGACTGTCCTAATAGGTGGTTGTTGGATTGCTGGTCTTCAGCTTTGGTCACATTGGGTTTAATTCCTGATCATGTGAAGCTTCAGATCGTTTCATTTCCCTGTGTACTTTGGACCCTGCTTAGCCACCAGCTTACCAACTAATTAGCTTACCAGCTGCTAATTACCCTAATTGCACCAGAGGTGGGCAGGGACTCAGCTCCATTCCCACACTTTTTAGCCTTGGTTGCAGGATGGGCACCATGTTTCCTGTTCCAAAGGACATCCATGGCACCAGCACTTTCGAGGTAGTGAAGCCCAAGGTCTTCAGGCTGTGGTGCTGGAAGGAACCATGCCCCCTAATTTTGTTAATTGCTCTAATCAAAACCTTTCTATTGAGCTCTGCCAGAAGACACCAGGCCATTTCCATGCAGGCATTTGTTTGCTTTGGAGATAGATGCTTCTGGAAGAGCTCAAAGGTTTCCATCTAACTGCCAAATGCCTTTGGTTGGCATCACCCACAGCATCTGAAAAACAGCTTGAGTGTTGTCAGGACTTAAAGGGGGCAGACAGAAAGCTGAGGACAGACAGAGTTGGAGTTGTTCAGCCTGGAGAAGAGAAGGCTCCAGGAGACCTTTTGGTAGACTTTAAATGGGCCAAACAGAAAGCTGGGGACAGACTTTGGGGCAGGGCCTGTTGTGACAGGACAAGGGGTGATGGTTTGAACTCAAAGAGGGAGATTCAGACTGGAGAGAAGGGAGAAATGTTTGACACTGAGAGCAGTGAGACCCTGGTCCAAGCTGCCCAGAGAGGTGGGAGCTGCCCCATCCCTGGAAACAATCCAGGTCAGGCTTGCTCAGGCTCTGAGCAATCTGCTCTAGTCGCAGCTTTCCCTTCTGACTGTGGGGCATTTGGACTGGATCACTTTGAAATGTCCCTTCCAACCTGAAGATTCTGATTCTGCAATTCTAATTTCCATCATTTTAGGCCATTGCCTTCTCTGAGTTTTTCACTTGGCAGCACAGGGCTGCAGAAGCAGCTCTGCCCACAGCAGACAGCAGAAGATGTGCGAAACAAAGAACCCTCAAAGGAGGAGTGGATCCATGGGTGCCTTCTGATAAAACACAAGCTCCAGTGATATCTTTCCAATACACAAGCCATTCAGAAGCTCCCTTCTCTCCTGGTTCTTCTCAAGTCTGGGAAGACTTGGCCTGTGCTGTGTGTCCCTACTGCAGTGGAAAGGCAGCGGTGTGCACCGGCACGCACCGAGAGCCACCAGGCAGAACTCATTTCCATCTTGCATCCATCATCCAAAGATTGCATCAGTTTGGAAGAGACCCTCAAAGGTCATCTTGCCTAGCCCTCCTGCAGTCAGCAGAAACACCTCCAACCAGATCAGGCTGCTCAGGGCCACATTAATTGTGACCTTGAATGTCTCCAGGGATGGGGCTTCAACCTGTTCCAATGTTTCACTGATCTCATAGCAAAGAACTTCCTCCTGATGTCCAACCTAAACCTGCCCTGCTCCAGTTTCAAACCTTTCAGACCATTGCCTCTCATCCTTCAAGCATGAAGTCTCAACAGCACAAGGAAGCAAAAAAAAGGTGGAACAATTTCTCCTTTACCCTCTACAGAAGTATCAGGAAGAGCAGTGCTGACACAGCACCGCATAAATCAGCTTGTTTTCACCCAAGAGAGGCATGGAAATGCTACTCTTACACAAGAGCTTCCTGCTCACATGTAGACCCCTCTGCTTGATGGAAGCTCACATCATAGAATCATAGAATCCTAGAATCCTAGAATCATAGAATCATAGAATCATAGAATCCTAGAATCCTAGAATCCTAGAATCATACAATCATAGAATCATAGAATCCTAGAATCAGTCAGGGTTGGAAGGGACCACAAGGATCATCCAGCTCCAACCCCCCTGCCATGCCCAGGGACACCTCACACTACAGCAGGCTGGCCAGAGCCTCATCCAGCCTGGCTGCAAACACCTCCAGGGCTGGGGCCTCAACCACCTCCCTGCACAACCCATTCCAGGCTCTCACCACTCTCCTGGGGAAGAACTTCTTCCTCACCTCCACTCTCAATCTCCCCACTTCCAGCTTCATTCCATTCCCCCCAGTCCTGGCACTCCCTGAGAGCCTAAAAAGTCCCTCCCCAGCTCCAGCCCTCTGCTCATCCTGGTGGCCCTTCTCTGGACACCTTCCAGCATCTCCAGATCCCTCTTGGAATAGAGGCTCCAGACCTGGATGCAGTACTCCAGGTGGGGTCTCAGCAGAGCTGAGCAGAGGGGAAGAATCACCTCCCTTGACCTGCTGGCCACACTTCTCCTGATGCAGCCCAGGCTCTGCTTGGCTTTCACATGCATCTTTGGGTTCTTGGCTGGCTTCACCAACCCTCTGTGGGCCACAGGACTGCACACAGCACAGGGCTATCAATAAAATTTAGTCATATGTGGGTGAATGCAAACATTTTTCTTCGCCGTATGGTCTACCAGGGGAATAATTGCCAGTGCCAGAAGCTCACTAATGCTGATGCCAAATACACAGATAATGCTGTCACCCTGCCATCAACCCACAGCTTCCTATTTTAAGACACACAAGGGAGTGCAGTTTGGAAACATCCTCCAGAATTAGGGAATCAAAGAACCGTTTTGGTTGGAAAAGACCTTTGTGATCATCCAGTCCAACCATGCCCTAACTCTGCATGGTGCTAAACCATGTCCCTCATCACCACTTCTCTGTGTTTTGAAGTGCTTCCAGGGATGGGGATGCAACCACCCCCTTAGGAAGCCTGTCCCAGTGTTTGGGAACTCTTTCAGTGAAGAGGTTTCTTCTAAGATCCAACCTCAATCCCCCTGGTGCTACTTGAGGCCATTTGTTCTCATCCTGTCACTTGTTCCTTGGGAGAAGCAACCAACCCTCAGCTGGCTCCAACCTCCTTTCAGGGAGATATAAATAGCCAGGAGGTCTCCCCTCAGCCTCCTCTCCTCCAGGCTGAAAAACCTCAAGTACTTTAGCAGCTCCTTTAGTAGTACTTTAGCAGCTGTAAGACTTCCAGACCAAGAAATTTCAAAACAAAAAAACCTTCAGACCAAAGAACTCTCTGAAGATGCAGATTCCCACCAGGCTTAGGAAGAGTTGGGACTTTCCTAATTGTTCACAACTCTTTGGCTCAAGAGGGTAAAGAGCAGAGTTTGCCATGAAAAGAGGTAGACTTCAATAAATGTCCTCCTATGAGGACAGACTGAAAGAGTTGGGACTGTTCAGTCTGGAGAGGAGAGGGCTCTGAGGTGACCTTCTTGTGGCCTTCCAGGATCTGAAGGGGGCTCCAAGAAAGCTGGGGAGGGACTTTTTAGGCTCTCAGGGAGTGATAGGACTGGGGGGAATGGAATCAAGCTGGAAGTGGGGAGATTGAGAGCGGAGGTGAGGAAGAAGTTCTTCCCCGTGAGAGTGGTGAGAGCCTGGAATGGGTTGTGCAGGGAGGTGGTTGAGGCCCCAGCCCTGGAGGTGTTTGCAGCCAGGCTGGATGAGGCTCTGGCCAGCCTGCTGTAGTGTGAGGTGTCCCTGCCCATGGCAGGGGGGTTGGAGCTGGATGATCCTTGTGGTCCCTTCCAACCCTGACTGATTCTAGGATTCTATGAAATGCCAGATGAGTATATGGCAAGACAGACCCACCCCACCTTCCTATCAGCAACATCTTCTTGTGGCTACTGCTCTACAGTGATATCATAGAAGCACAGATGAGTTTGGGCTAGAAGGGACCATTCAAAGTCATCCAGTCCAACCCTCCTTGTTGAGTCTGGAAGTGGAGCAGTGGAAAGAATTCTGGAGTTTGTGGTGTAACAATTTACAACTCACAATGGAGAGAAGTCAAGATGCTTCCTTCAGGTGTGATGCTCAGAAACTAAAAGCTTTTTCAGTGTTCAATAAGTGGAGGTGTTCATGAGGTGTCTAAGCAACATGAGGGCATGGCACTTTGGGAAGTGGCCATGGTGATGCTGGGTTGATGGTTGGACTCCATGATCTTAGAAGTCTTTTCCAACTCAAGCAGCTCTATGGTTTTGTGATTTTAAGTGCACAAACATCTTCTCAAGGATCCTTGCTGCAGAAACAAAACCACTTCATGAGCCCAAGGCTTATATATATGCTGTGCTTTTTTGTTATGCTGGTTGACAGTAGCTGAACATGAGCCAGCAGTGTGCCCAGGGGGCCAGGAGAGCCAATGGCATCCTGGCCTGGATCAGGAATAGTGTGGCCAGCAGGAGCAGGGAGGTTATTCTGCCCTGTGCTCAGCACTGCTCAGGACACACCTTGAGTGCTGTGTCCAGTTCTGGGCTCCTCAATTCAAGAGAGATGTTGAGGGACTGAATGGTGTCCAGAGAAGGGCAAGAAAGCTGGGGAGGGGTCTGGAACACAAACCCTGTGAGGAGAGGCTGAGGGAGCTGGGGGTGTTTAGCCTGGAGAAGAGGAGGCTCAGGGCTGACCTCATTGCTGTCTACAACTACCTGAGGGGAGGTTGTAGCCAGGAGGGGGTTGGTCTCTGCTCCCAGGCAACCAGCAGCAGAACAAGGGGACACAGTCTCAAGCTGTGCCAGGGGAGGTCTAGGCTGGATGTTAGGAGGAAGTTCTTCACAGAGAGAGAGATTGCCCATTGGAATGTGCTGCCCAGGGAGGAGTCACCATCCCTGGAGATGTTCAAGAGAAGCCTGGGTGAAGCACTTGGTGCCAGGGTCTGGCTGATTGGATGGGGCTGGGTTGGACTGGATGATCTCTGAGGTCTCTTCCAACCTGGTTGATTCTATGATTCTATGATTAAAGCATCATTGTTCCTTTGGTATTTTTCAGGCTGGAAATGTGAAGAATAAACCATCAGGTTTTCAATCTCATTTCCTAACCCACACCTTCATCCTGTACCATGGTTGGTGTGGAGATCCCTCTCTGTTAGAGCCACAGTTTATAACCTGGCCAAGATGGAGTGTGCTACACAGCAGAACCTAATGAGTGTGGACAATCTGTGACTGTCTGCTCATCAGCCCACATCATCCCTTCCTGTTTGGATTTCATTGATTTATCAGGGAGCATTTTGTCTAAATAAGCCCTGGAATCACATGCAAAGGTAATGACCTTGGGAGAGAAACACCACACAAAACCCCCTCATCCCAAAATCCCAGCATGCTGGGGGGAACTTCTTCGGAGTGAGCGTGCTGGGACCCTCAAGCTGATTACCCAGAGAGGTTGTGGAGTCTCCTTCACTGGAGAGATTCCCAATCCAGATGGACATTGTGGTCCTGAGCAAGGGGCTGTGGGTGGCCCTTCTTTAGCAGGGGGGTTGGACTGGATGACCTCCAGAGGTTCCTTCCAACTCCTACCATGCTGAGATTTGGGGGTATAATGTGAAATGTGGGGTTTTTTTAAGGAGGAAGGGAAGGATGGTGAGACACTGGAACAGCTTGCCCAGGAAGGTTGTGGATGCCCCTCCTGGAGGTGCTCAAGTCCAGCTTGGATGGGTCCTTGAGCAACCTGCTGTAGTGGAAATTACCTCTGACCATGGGAGGGGGCTGGAACTAGCTTCATATTCGTAGAAAGCTTTGGGTTGGAAGGGACCTTAAAGATCATCTAGTTCCAACCCCTTTATGTGATCTTTAAGGTCCCATCCAACACATAGCATTTTATGATCATAGAACAGAATCATAGAATCAAGAAGGTTGGAAGAGACCTCAAAGATCATCGAGTCCAACCTGTCACCCTACACCTCATGCCTATCTAAACCATGTCACCAAGTGCCACATCCAATCCCCTCTTGAACACCTCCAGGGATGGTGACTCCACCACCTCCCTGGGCAGCACATTCCAACCTCTAACAACTCTCTCCATGAAGAACTTTCTCCTCACCTCCAGCCTAAACCTCCCCTGGTGCAGCTGGAGACTGTGTCCTCTTGTTCTGCTGCTGGGTGCCTGGGAGAAGAGACCAACCCCCTCCTGGCTACAACCTCCCTTCAGGTAATGGTGTTTGGATGATTTTTGGTTGGAACTGAATGATCTTTGAGGAGCCTTCTCCAGCCCAACCCAATCCATGAAGCTGTGATGCTGGGATGTTTTTGCTTCACAGCACAGTGGCTGGAGAATAGGAAGGCCACTGATCAGAGGATATCAAATTGAGCCACACGACGAATTGATTCATGTGCTGCCTTCTGATTATCCTGCTCTGTTCTCTATTTGATTAACATGTATAATTTAGCTTACTCATTTAATCTTGTTAATAAAATATCAGATTGGAAGCCTGTGTGGATTGCATGTTTTCTCCCCAGGTGCTAAGATTAAAAAACGGGAGGAATCTCCAAGCTAGTGACTTTGTAAATCTCTGAGCAATGGTACAAAGAGATGCCCTATAGCACTGCCATAATTGATGCTTGAATCACAGCCCTGCTGGAGTCTATAGGAAACAATATTTGCATATCAGTCATTTCTTCTGACGAGCTACAGGGGGTTCAGAGCAGTGGTGGTGGTGGTGGAGAGAAAGCAGCCCTCAGACAGGTTCATCACTTCCCCTGGAAAATCAATCTCCGCTCCACACGGGGCTGGGAAGTGAAACAGCACCTGAGCCATTTGGCTTCAATAATAAAAGCGGAATCAGGACATTATTTTATTCATGCCTTTCTCCTCAGAATGGAAATAAAGTCAGCTGTGGCCACGCTTCAGGTTAGGGAAGGAAATGGAAATTCATGGTCTCCTTAGCTGAGACCAATTATCCCTCTGAATATTAAAGAGTTTGGGTTCATAGATTCATAGAATGCTTCGGGTTGGAAGGGACCTGAAGATCATCCAGTTCCAACCCTGTTTCCATGGGCAGGGACATCTTCCACTTAGACCAGGTTGCTCAAGGTCCTATCCAGCCTGGCCTTGAACACCTTCAGGAAGGGGCTTGGAGAAAAGGAGGCTGAGGGGAGACATTCTGGATCTCTACAACTGATGGACAAGAGCATCTCTATGAGGAGGAAGGCTGAGAGCCCTGGGGCTGGTGAGCCTGCAGAAGAGCAGCCCCAGAGGGATCTGAGCAATGCTCAGCAAGAGCTAAAGGACCTGTGGGGGGCAAGAGGATGGAGCCAGACCCTTTTCAGTGGTGCCCAGTGACAGGACAAGGGGCAATGGGCACAAACTGGAACCTAGGAGGTTCCACCTGAACAGGAGGAGAAAATTCTTTGGTGTGAGGGTGCTGGAGCCCTGGAACAGGCTGCCCAGAGAGGTTGTGGAGTCTGCTTGTCTGGAGAGATTGCAAACCCCCCTGGCCATTGTGATCCTGGGCAAGCTGCTGTGGATACCTGTGCTGTAGCAGGGGGGTTGGACTGGATGATCTCCAGAGGTCTCTTCCAACCCCTACAATGGTGAATTCTGGGAGGATGTCACCAGTCCCCAAGCATGCCCATCCTTTCAAGAGTCACACTTCACCCTCAGCATGGCTCCATTAAATAACCCTGTACCTGTCAAACACACTGAAATAACCATGAGAAATGAGCCACAATCTGCTGGGATCTACCAGACTTGCAAAAAAAAAAAGCATAATTCATCACAAAAGTACACCTTGCCAGCAGAAATACTTATCTCTGAGACTTCACATAGAATCCTAGAATCAGTCAGGGTTGGAAGGGAGCACAAGGCTCATCCAGTTCCAACCCCCCTGCCATGCCCAGGGACACCTCACACTACAGCAGGCTGGCCAGAGCCTCATCCAGCCTGGCTGCAAACACCTCCAGGGCTGGGGCCTCAACCACCTCCCTGCACAACCCATTCCAGGCTCTCACCACTCTCCTGGGGAAGAACTTCTTCCTCACCTCCACTCTCAATCTCCCCACTTCCAGCTTGATTCCATTCCCCCCAGTCCTGGCACTCCCTGAGAGCCTAAAAAGTCCCTCCCCAGCTTTCTTGGAGCCCCCTTCAGATCCTGGAAGGCCACAAGAAGGTCACCTCAGAGCCTTCTCTTCTCCAGACTGAACAGCCCCAACTCTCTCAGTCTGTCCTCATAGCAGAGGAGCTCCAGCCCTCTGCTCATCCTGGTGGCCCTTCTCTGGACACCTTCCAGCATCTCCAGATCCCTCTTGGAATAGAGGCTCCAGAACTGGACACACGTCTCTGTGCATGCATCCTTACTGCCTTAAAGATGTGCTTCTTGCAGAGAGATCCAGAACCCATGATCTGAACAAATGTTGTTCCAGTGTAACCTGGAGACTACAACTGAAGGTGGCAGAGACAAAGCAATTGGTCTGAAAGGTGAACTTCTGAGGCAGGAACAGGCTGCCCAGGGAGGTGGTGGAGTCATCCTCCCTGAAGGTGTTCAAGAAACATGTAGCCATGGCACTTTGGGGTATAGTTTAGTGTCCATTGGTGGTGTTGGGCTGAAGGTTGGACTGGATCCTGGAGGTCTTTTCCAAACAAAACAATTCAACATGTCCTATGATTCAACACTAATTAAAATCAATCATTGGTAGGCATTCCAAAACCCCCTCAAAGATCACTTCAATAACACCCACCAATCAAACAGCCTCATTTGCACCTTTTTAAAGAGTCAATCTAAATTTCAAATTGCAGGAACTTTAAGAGAGTGACTCAGATACTCTTGTCCTAAAAGTCAGCAGCTCTCCTACCTCATCCACAGTTGGCAAAATCACTACTTTTCCAAACTGAAATGTCAATAATATACCTGATATCATGTCCTGCTCTGAGTCAAAGCAGAGCTGGATCTGCTCAGAGCTGTGGCTGCTGAGCTCAGGCCCTGCTCAGGGCTGGCACTCTCTGGGGCTCAGGGTGGATTTCTGCAGCCAGGGGCTGCTGCCAGCAGTGAGAACCTGATGGGGACAGGCACTGCCTGGGCTGGGCTGCAGAAAGCCTCTGCCTTGCACTTGTTCCTGCCCACACCAAGGGCACTGCCACAGCTTGTGTCCCATGCTGGGGGCAGGAAGGCAGAGGTGGCACCTGTGGGGAGGAGGAGCCAGGACAGGGGACCCTCAACTGCCCAACAAGAGATTGCAGCCCATGGGTGGCATCTGTAGGGGACAGCTGAGGGAGCACCAGGGTCAAGCCTCCTCTTCCCTGGTGTTTCAGGAGGACTCTGTCCCTTCTACCTTCCATCCCCATCCCAGTGCTCCTGAATCCAGATCCAGAGTCCAGCTCCTGAACCCAGTTCCCATCTGCTGCTAGGCCAGGCTGGGACTTGTGCAGTGTTTGCTCCCAGCAGCAGTGGTGCCCATGGTGGCATCATTGCCATCAGGGTCTGAGTTCCATATTGGTTTGTGTCTCTGTGGCTCTCTTCCATGGCATTCTTCTTCTTTCCATCCCAGTTGGTTGAGTTTCTTTCCCACCCCATCTGTCTCTCTCCCTTCTTCCATTTCTCTTCCCTTTGGGAAGCAGAGAGGTTCATGGAGGAGCTCTAGCAGTTGTGTGGTGGCCACCCCAGCCCTGACCTGTGACACCACAACATCACAAAGCATTTTTACATTGAGCATAAACCTGTTTAAGCTTCAGGAGACAAAAAAAAGAGGCTGATGCCACCACCTCTGTTGGTATTTGTGTGCCCATCCACCGTGAATGGCTCGGAAAGCGGCTGACTGAGTCCAATCAGATTTGACATCAAGACAAAGGTCTGAACAAGAACATGTTCCCACCCAAGATTATGAAATTAAGTAAGCAGAGCCACTCTATTAGAGCTCCACTTGAGAGAGGAAAAGCAACATGATGAGGCACAGCAAGAGCTCAGTGGTGAAAGGCAAGGTCACGGGAAACTGAGCTCGCCCTGCAAAAGAATTAAGCCTGGATTTAAAACAAATGGAGGGAATCTCTTTGTCTGAGGATCCAAGGCACGCATGAGAAATGCCAAATGTTTCCAGGGACATCATTGCTGCTGCTGCTGCTGCCATGATTGTTGGTGTCTCTTTCATTATATGATACATCTGAGCAGGGCCTGTTGAAACAGCTTACTGGTTTTAAACTAAAAGAGGGAGGTTTGGGCTAGGTGGAAAAAAATCTTTACACTGAGGACGGGGAAACACCCAAAAAGGTGGGAGATGCTCCATCCCTGGAACCATTGCAGCTCAGGTTGTTTGGGGCTCTGAGCAACCTGCTCTAGTTGCAGCTGTCCCTGCTGACTGCAGGGGGGTTGGACTGGATGATCCTGAAAAGTCCCTTCCAACCCAAACATTCTATGATGGGGAATGGAATCAAGCTGGAAGTGGGGAGATTCAGAGTGGAGGTGAGAAGAAGTTCTTCCCCATGAGAGTGGTGAGAGCCTGGAATGGGTTGTGCAGGGAGGTGGTTGAGGCCCCAGCCCTGGAGGTGTTTGCAGCCAGGCTGGATGAGGCTCTGGCCAGCCTGCTGTAGTGTGAGGTGTCCCTGGGCATGGCAGGGGGGTTGGAACTGGATGATCCTTGTGCTCCCTTCCAACCCTGACTGATTCTAGGATTCCATCAGAAAGAATGATGATGGAATCATTCCCTGGTACCATCAAAAATGGAGGTACTGGGAGGCAATGATCAGCTTGTCCTTGTGAAACCATTTTTCAGACCTTGAATTGTTCTTTGACATAATTTTCCCTCAGTTTGTACAGTTCTTGTTATCTAAAGTGCAACACCTCCCCACCAGGGCACAGCAATCACTGCTTACAGCAGCAATCTCAATCTTCCTGCCTCACCTCTTGCTACTTCATAGCTTCCATGAAAACATCCAAATAAATTATGTCTTCAGGTCCAAAATCACAGAATCACAGAATCCATAAGATTGGGAAAGACCTCAAGCATCATCCAAGTCCAACCTGTCACCCAAGACCTCATGACCACTAAAACATGGCACCAAGTGCCACATCCAATCCCCTCTTGAACACCTCCAGGGATGGTGACTCCACCACCTCCCTGGGCAGCACATTCCAACCTCTAACAACTCTCTCCATGAAGAACTTTCTCCTCACCTTGAGCCTAAAAAAAATCATAGAATCAAGAAGGTCATAGAATCAAGAAGGCTGGAAGAGACCTCAAGGATCATCGAGTCCAACCTGTCACCCTATACCTCATGACTATCTAAACCATGGCACCAAGTGCCAAATCAGCAAGAACAATCTTTTTTTTCCCCATAGACCTATGAAGTTAAATCACTAGAGATATTCAAACTCTAGTTCTGGGCAGACTAATTCCAGAGACCCAGAGAAAAGCCTGAGAGGGGATCTTCTCAATGCTCAGCATAACTAAAGGACATGTGAGAGCCAAGAGGATGGGGACAGACCAGAGGTGGTGTCCAGTGACAGGACAGGGGGCAAGGGGCACAAACTGGAACCCAGGAGGTTCCACATGAACAAGAGGAGAAAATTCTCTGCTGGGAGGGTGCTGGAGTGTGAGATCAGGCTGCCCAGAGAGGTTGTGGAGTCTTACTGTCTGGAGAGCTTCCAAAGTCAGCTGGGCATTGTGATCCTGGGCAAGCTGCTGTGGGTGTCCTGCTTTAGCAGGGGGATTGGACTGGATGATCTCCAGAGGTCCCTTCCAAGTCCACCATGCTTGGATGATGTCAAATTCAGCCTGCAGTTAGCCTGTGGCTCTCTGAAGGAATTACTATGGGCTCTAAGAAGGAATTACTGGATTTCATGATAGTGTTTTTGGAAAGCATCACCAGAGGAGGATGAATTTACAGTTTAAATAGTTAACTCCAACAGAAAAAGGAACTAAGCAGTCAGGAATAATTCACAGATGATGATGATGACAATGGCAAACTTTAAACAGTAATAGGAGTTTTTGGAGTGCAGGCAGAGACTTTCTACTTGAGTCTCTGCACAGGGATGAAAAGTTTGAGCCTGACAGGTCAACAGGAAAAGATCTATTTTAAACAGTGCAAAAAAATATATATATTACTTTAAATCACTTGGGACATAATTTCAATGCTTGATTGAATTCCTAGAACTAATTGTGGCTTCTCTGTGTACACAGAAAGGCAGAAGAATGAGCAGCTACAATGAGCACTGGCAGCATTTGACCCCCTCCAGGAAACAAACCACAGAAGATTTATGAGAAGTGGGTTTGCCTGCAGCAAAAGCTGGTAATTGATGTTCAAATTCTCATCACTTGTTGGTAATTAGCCATAGCAGTTGGAAATCACACCTCTGCTACACAAGGCATCGTGTGTCACTCACAGCTCCCAGCAGTTACCATGCACCAGAAGCTCAGGAATCCTTCTGCACTGATGTGAGGTCTGAGGATGTTTATTAGGGGAGTTCAGACAGAAAAGGTCATGCCCCAGTGAGGCCACAGATGGACTGCTGGGCTCCCCAGTTCAAGAGAGGCAGGGAACTACTGGAGAGAGTTTAGCTGTGGATGACCCAGGGTGGAAATCCTCAATCCCTGGGCTCCTTGCATGCTACAGAGACACACAAAATGCCAGACCTTGCCAGGAACATCACCTTTCAGATGCAAGAGCTTGCTCCTGGCCATCTATAGCCTCTCCAGGGAAGGGGCATGAGGAAGATTCCATCTGCCTTGATAATGGGAAACCTCCTTAGGGCCAAGTGTTGAAAGCCACTCATTGAATATTCTTTCCTTTCCTAAATGGTAGAGCCACTTTGTATCTCCTCCACCATGTCTTGTCCTCATGGGTAGGCAGATACCCAGGAAAGAAATCCTGAAGTACTTCTCTATTTTAAATCCACTGGGAGACATAGGAAAGAAGATAAAGCTCATTAGATCCTGGATGAGACATATCTTTGTGTCATGACTTCAAACAAACTAAACTTTAGTGTTTCTTGTAAGGAACCCAAAAGAAATTTCTACATTTGATTAGAAACCAGCTCAAGAGAATGATTTCAGTGGCCACGTGGTTTCACTGATACATTTTCAGAAGTTTTCTTAAACATCACAGTATCCAAAAATACACCAGAATCTCAGCATGAAGAAGGCTGGAAGGGACCTCTGGAGATTATCCAATCCGAGCCCCCTGCTAAAGCAGGGGCACCCACAGCAGCTTGCTCAGGATCACAATGCCCAGGGGGGTTTGGAAGCTCTTCAGTGAAGGAGACTCCACAACCTCTCTGGGCAGCCTGCTCCAGGCCTCCAGCACCCTCACAACAAAGAAGTTTCTCCTCCCATTCAGTTTGTGCCCCTTGGCCCTTGTCCTGTCCCTGAGCACCACAGAGCAGAGTCTGGCCCCATCCTCTTGCCCCCCACAGGTCCTTTAGCTCTTGCTGAGCATTGCTCAGATCCCCTCTGGGGCTGCTCTTCTGCAGGCTCACCAGCCCCAGGGCTCTCAGCCTTTCCTCCTCACAGAGATGCTCCAGGCCCCTCAGCATCTTTGCAGCCTCCACTGGACTCTCTCCAGTAGCTCTCTGTCTCTCCTGAACTGGGGAGCCCAGAACTGGACCCAGTCCTCCAACCATGGCCTGAGTAGAGTGCAGTAGAAGGGGAGGAGAACCTCCCTTGACCTGGTGGCCATGCTTTTTTTAATACATACACAGGTTTCAGCTTTTAGATTATGTTCTCTACCTCTCCCCACCATATATTTACCTTTGCTCATCTTTTTTATTTTCACTCAAAGACAATTCATAAATGTACATTTTCTCACTCACTGTTAGTACTATTGTGCAGGAGATATCAAATTTTCTTTTCTCTGTGCTTGTGAACCAAGCAGTATCAGAGTCAGCTGCTCTCCACACCTCTGCAACAACCTTTTCTTCATGTAGCTTTATTGACAGAGTCTCATGAGAAGACAACTGAGCCTAAACCAACCAGAAATTTAAAATACATCTTTTTCATGCACTTATCATAGAATCATAGGATTGATTGGGTTGGCAAAGACCTCTTAAGATCATTGAGCCCAACCCAACATCATCATGGCCACTAAACCATAGATTAGTTTGTGTTGGAAAAGCCTTCTAAGACCAAGTGCAACCTTCATCCTAAGATGATCATGGCATTACACCATGTCCATGGTAAAGAATGCCATGTTCCACATGCTTCTTGAATAGCTCCAGGGATGGTGACTCCACCACCCCCATGGGTATGGAAACTCCACCAACCCCATGGGCATGGAAACTCCACCACTCCCATGGGCATGGAAACTCCACTACCCCCATGGCTATGGAAACTCTACCATCCCCATGGGCATGGAAACTCCACCACCCCCATGGGTATGGAAACTCCACCACCCCCATGGGCATGGAAACTCCACCACTCCCATGGGCATGGAAACTCCACTACCCCCATGGCTATGGAAACTCTACCATCCCCATGGGCATGGAAACTCCACCACCCCCATGGGTATGGAAACTCCACCACCCCCATGGGCATGGAAACTCCACCACCCCCATGGGTATGGAAACTCCACTACCCCCATGGGTATGGAAACTCCACCACCCCAATGGGCATGGAACTTAATTTACATGTTGCTTTGAGGAAACATCATCTGTTACTCTTCAAACTCAGTTCAAATTGCTTCTGAAACTCACAATTCAAGGAATTTTGGTGGGAAGAAAAAAAAAAAAACAAAACAACAAAGAAACCAGAGGGAGGAATGCACTTGTAGCTGTGTAAACATTGTGTTTTCTCACACTGCACTGATGGGACTTCACCCACAGCCTGTGCTTTCAGCTTCCCAGGGAGTAAACACATGGAAGGGGTGTTCCATCTTCAGGGAGATGCAAAAATAGCTCTGGTTTTGGCAAACAGCTGAGAGCAGGGCAAGAGGAGGAATTTAGGTCAATATCTGAACATCCTCTAAAGAGTCAGCAGCTCTCCAGTCATGGGATGTGTGAAAATCCAGCAACCAGGAATTTCTGTTTGCTTGATCCTAGAACAAATTAACCATTTTTACTTTTTTTTTTTTTTTTGGTGCTGTAACAAGAAGGAGCCTCACTCCTGGTGGCTGAGAGACAACCAAAGGGAAAGATCCTCCCTTGCTGGCACAGGTCCCACTGAAAACACAAATGTGTGCCAGCCGTGGTGGGAAGGGAGGGGGAGGACTCAGACACCTTTTGTCATGTTGTCATCTGCCAAGTGAAGCACACACACCCCAGATGAACCTTGGATTTGTCACTGCAAAGATCAGGAGAGCTATACACTCCAGAGGGACCACTGCTATCTGCATGTGGAACTCCAGATCATCAGAAAATGGTTGGTGATCCTGCTTTAGCAGAGGGAGTTGGACTTGATCTTCAGAGGTCCCTTCCAATCCTATGATTCTGTATGATTTTAGTCAAAGTGGGCTGAAGCAGAGAGGTCTTCACTTCATACAGGTGGTGGGATATGGAGTGGATGAGTGGTGGGGATGCTAGTGATTAATACAAATATTCTTGTGAATAGAAGTCTCCAAACCCCAGCATGAAGAATGTTGGAAGGGACCTCTGGAGATCATCCAGTCCAACCCTCTTCCTGAAGCAGGGGCATCCCCAGCAGCTTGCCCAGGATCACAATGCCCAGCTGGGGTTGGAAGCTCTCCAGAGAAGGAGACTGCAGAACCTCCAGGGCTCCAGCACCCTCACACCAAAGGATTTCCTCCTTATGTTCAGGTGGAAATCACAGACATCATTTGACAACTGAGTGTTTTTGGACACAGAGTTATTTTTAACAAGTACTTTGGGTGGGTTTGTGAGAAGAACCATCCTATTCAAAACCTCTTCAGTGTAAAAACTGCCTCACAGAAAATGTCCAACCAGATTTAGTTGTCAGCTACAGTGACAGACAACTGAGCACAGCCTTTGTCTCCAAACTCTCACATCAACAGGTCTCAGAAGCTGTGTGACCCTTCACACCAAAGCAGCTCTGGGTGGTGATGGACATCTGCAGACAGGAACAACTTCCAGAGCATTTCAGAGCACAGGTCTTGTGAGGAGCAACCCAGGGAGCTGGGGTTGTTCAGCATGGAGAAATGGAGGCTGAGGAGAAACCTTGTGGCTCTCTACAGCTGCCTGCAAGGAGGTTGGAGCCAAGTGGGGCTTGGTGTCTTCTCCCAAGGAACAAGTGAAAGGACAAGAGGAAACAGCCTCACGTTGCACCAGGGGAGGTTTGGGTTGGACATGAGGAACAACTTCACCTGGGAAAGAATTGCCAAGGCCTCTCCCAGGCTGCCCAGGGCAGTGGTGGAGTTCCCATCCCTGGAGGGTTTTCAAAGCCTTGGAGATGTGATGCTGAGGGCCACGGTTTAGTGGTGAGCTGGCAGTGCTGGGCTAATGGTTGGGCTTGATGACCTTAAAGGGCTCTTCCAGCCAAAATAATTCTGTGATTCTGTCATGATTCTGCCCTGAATTATGGAAAAAGGCACAGGTACCATTCATGTGTTTGGGATGGCTTGAAGGAAGATCAAACAGGGTCTCAGGATTTGTTCCATGCCTTTTAGGAGACTTTGAAAGCATGAAAGCCTTGACAATTCAGCAGCAGTCACTTAATTTTTCAAGGACTACTTCATTTATTGGAAGGAACAATGCCAAAAATTTCAGCCCTATCTCTCTGCTCCTGGGAGATGACAAAAGCTGTGTCACAAACATTATCCCACGTGTGACATCAGATGGATGAGGAGTGACATGCCTCTGGAGAAGACTGAGCCTGCAGAGGAGCTGTAAAAACAAACCTCATCCCTCTGCCTCTGCACAGCAGCCACTGCAGACATCCCTCCCGTTGCAGACATCCCTCCCTCCCTATGCAGAGAGCCTGAGATCCCTGGGGCTGTTTAGTCTGGAGAAGAGAAGGCTGAGAGGGGATCTGATCAATGTCTCTCAATGTGTGAGGGGTGGGTGTCAAGGGGAGGGGGCCAGGCTCTTTTGGGTGGGTCACAGGGAGAGGACAAGGAACAATGGGTTCAAAGTTGAACAGAGAAGATTTCAGCTCACCATGAGGAGAAACTTCTTTGCAGTGAGGGTGCCAGAGCCCTGGAGCAGGCTGCCCAGGGGGGTTGTGGAGTCTCCTTCTCTGGAGCCTTTCCAACCCCCCCTGGCTGCATTCCTGTGCAGACTACCCTAAGTGCTGCTGCTCTGGCAGGGGGTTGGACCTGATGATCTCTGGAGGTCCCTTCCAACCTCTCATAGACTGTGAGACTGTGATATTGCAGTAGAGAAGAATGAAGCTTCAAGCAAAAAGTAGCTTTATCCCTCTCCAAACTTAACCATTTCATCATCATCATCATCACAGAATGGTTTGTGTTGAAAGGGACCTCAAAGATCATTTCATTCCATCCCCCCTGCCATGTGCAGGGACACCTCCCACTGGACCAGGCTGCTCAAGGCTTCATCCAATCTGGCCTTGAACACGTCCAGGGAGGGGGGCATCCACAACCTCCCTGGGCAACCCATTCCAGTGTCTCACCACCTTCAGTGGTAAGAATTTCTTCCTAATCTCCAGTCTCAGTCTCCCCTCGTCCAGCTCAAAACCATGAGTTCTGAGCTTCTGACCCCATTTCGGCAGACAGGATGGATTTGTGGGAAGGCTGAAGTCAAACATGCTTGAGTGAAGCTCAGACACTAAAGGTGGAAGAGGTTTGCTGGCTGTTTGGGGTGTTTTCATCTCTTTGGGACTGGTGGCTTTGCTGAGCACAGCTCCCCTGAAACAGTACAGGTTTGTGGCTGGATGCTCCAGAGGTCAGGCTGAGAGAGTTGGGGTTGTTCAGCCTGGAGGAGAAGAAGAGAAGGCTCCAGGGAGACCTTAGAGCAGCTTTCTAGGATTTGAAGGGGACTACAGGAGAGCTGAAGAGGGACTTTGGACAAAGGCATGGAGTAACAGGACAAGGGATGATGGCTTCAGACTGGAAGAAGCTGGATTTAAAGACTTCAGACTGCAAGCTGGATTTAGATTAGACATGTGAAAGAAATTCGTCTCCATGAGGGTGATGAGGCACTGGAACAGGTTGTCCAGAGAAACTGTGGAGGCTCCAGGCCTGGAATTATTCAAAAGAAGGATGGATGGAGGTTTGAGCAACTTGGTCTGTTAGTGGGGTTGAAACTTGATGATCATTAAAGTCCCTTTCAGTCCAGAATATTGTATTATTCTCTGGGTTAGCCTTAACATTCCAGAGGACCAATGCTTGTGTTGTTCCTTCCACTCTGGTTGGCATCTGCCAAGCTTTGCAGGGAAAGCAGGAAATTCCTGGTGACCACTTTCCATACCCACACCTCTGAGAGGCCAATTCACCTTCATTCCTAAGGAGCACAATGCTCAGAGCAATTCATGCCCAAGCACTGTGCTGAGCTGAAGGGTTCTCCAGGTATGCTGCCACTGGGCTGGTGACATTTTTGGCCTTGCAGGAATGACTCCAGCTCATGTGGTTTTGCCTGTAGGAGCCTGTCAGATGCCCTGGAACTGGAGCATGCTCTTCTCTGCTTCAACTTGCAGATGCAAAGAAGAATGGCATTTCCAGTTTGCATTCTGGGAGTGACTCCCTCAAAACAAGCATATCAGTCACATCTAATTAGGTTGTCAACCCTTAATTTAGGGTGCTGCACTACTGCAAAAAAGGCAAATATAAATAGCAAAGTGACAGGAAAAGAGAAAGGAAGTCTAACTGGGACTTCTCTCTGTGTTTTTTAATGCCAGGGAAAACCTAGAGCCTCTTAGGTTTCTCATTGTTCCACTTAAAAGCTGAAATTTTAGTTGTTTAGTATTTCAGCTGAATAAATTTTGAGGGTTGCTCAGCCTGCAGAAGAGAAGGCTCTGGGGAGACCTTAGAGCAGCCTTCTAGTACCCAAAGGGGGCTACAGGAGAGCTGGGGTGGTTTACAATGGCTTGTGGAGATAACATGCCAGGCAATGGCTTTGGACTGGAAGAAGCTGGATTTGCATCATACAAGAAATTCCTCCCCATGTGGGTGGTGAGACACTGGAACAGGTTGTCCAAGGAGGTTGTGGTTGTCCCCTCTCTGGAGGTGTTCAAGGGTCAAGTTGGATGAGACCTTGAGCAACCAGGGCTCGTGGAAGGTGTCCCTGCCCATGGCAGGGGGGTTGGGACTAGATGAGCTTTAAGGTCCTTTCCAACCCAAACCATTCTCTGAAGCTATGATTCTAGACCTAAAGGTTTCTATTTTCAAGTTGTGTCTGAGGAGGTGACCACACAGCACACGTGAGACATTCACAACCCCTATGTGTGAGCTTTCAGCCAACCCTCAGCCCAAGGTAATCACTGCAACATCTGTATGAAATTCCAAACCCAGTGATGACTCCTAGAAAACAGAGTTACAGGGAGAAAAAAAAACCTAAATCCCTTTCCCAAAGAGCACAGAGGGTAAATCAATGGGAACCATTTCCAGCAGTGCAAGGCAGGTCCAGCATGGAAAATGGACACATGGAAAATGCTTGTTAACCAAAAAATGACATTTTGATGGAGGTTGTTCCACGTTTTAGTGGCACTTACAGGAAAAATATAATAATCCTCAGTTAAAAATAAACAAAGGAAACAACAAAGCCCTGCTTTGGACAGTTGTAACAAATGCTGGTGGTGCAGGGCATGGGTTTGAGGATGCTGTTTGTATGCATCTCAGAACACATCACCAGGGGGCTTGAAAACACTAATGGGCAGCTATTGGCTACCAACAGAATTGAGATGGGTTCCTTGAGTTATTGCTGCTGTTGGCCAAGTGAATTGGCTGCAGGTTTGGGGCATAGAAGGTGCTTTATT
This sequence comes from Indicator indicator, assembly GCF_027791375.1. Lineage (NCBI taxonomy): Eukaryota > Metazoa > Chordata > Aves > Piciformes > Indicatoridae > Indicator > Indicator indicator. The sequence continues at coordinate 29,297,479 of NC_072019.1, forward strand.
TGCTGCATTTTATTCAGATCCCCAAGGATATTTTTTTTTTTTTTTGCTTCAAACCTTATTTACTAAGCTGTGTGTGTGGACCTGGGCTCAGCACTGGTGGGGCCACCCTGTTGAATCCTTGGAGCAGTTTTGGAGCACTCGTTCCAAGAAGGATGTTGTGGTGCTAGGACAGTTCTAGGGAAGGAAAATGAAGCTGGTGAAGAGTCTGGGGAACAGGTCTGGTGAGGAGCAGCTGAGGGAAATGAGGTTGTTGTTCATGGAGGAAAGGAGGATGAAGAGAAACCTTCTGGCTCTCTATAACTCCCTGCAAGGAGATTGGTGCCAGATGGAGGCAGCCCAAGGAAGAAGAGATAAGACAAGAAGAACCTTCCTAAGCAAGAAGAGATCAGACAAGAAGAACCTTCCTAAGCAAGAAGAAATCAGACAAGAAGAACCTTCCCTATGAAGAAGAGATCAGACAAGAAAACCTTCCCAAGGAAGAAGAGATCAGACAAGAAGAACCTTCCCTATGAAGAAGACATCAGACAAGAAGAAGGTTTAGGTTGGACAAGAAGGAACTTTTTCATGAAAAGGGTTCTCAAAGACTGCTCCCCAGGGGGGAGGTTGAAACCCCAACCCCAGAGGTATTAGAAGGATGCAGAGATGTGGTGCTGAGGGGCATGGTTTAGCATTGGGCTTGGCAGAGTTTGAGGATGATTGGCCTCAGTGATCTTAAAGGTCTTTCCCAAGCAGAACATTTTCTGTTATTCTACCTGTGAAGGTGGACTTCATCCATATCTGCTGAGTTCCTGCTCCACCAGTCTCATTTCTCTTATCATAGAATTGTTTCTCTTGGAAAAGATCTTCAAGATCACCCCCTTCAGATGGGGACAGACTTTAGAGCAGGGCCTGTTGTGACAGGACAAGTGGTGATGATCTGAACTCAAAGAGGGAAAACACTGGAGAGAAGGGAGAGATGTTTGACACTTAGGGGGCTGAGACACTGGCCACCAGAGGGAAGAGAGAGGTCCTATCCCTGAACCATTGCAGGTCAGGTTGTTTGGGGCTTTGAGCAACCTGCTCTAGTTGCAGATGTCCTGTTGACTTCAGGGGGTTGGAGTGGATGACCATTGAAGGTCCTTTCCCACCCTAATCAGTCTGTGATTCCATGACTGGCTGGAGAGCAGCCCTGAGGAGAGGGACTTGGGGGTGCTGGGGGATGAGAAGCTCAGCAGGAGCTGTCAGTGTGCACTTGCAGCCCAGAAAGCCAAGCAGAGCCTGGGCTGCATCAGGAGAAGTGTGGCCAGCAGGGCAAGGGAGGGGATTCTCCCCCTCTGCTCAGCTCTGCTGAGACCCCACCTGGAGTACTGCATCCAGGTCTGGAGCCTCTATTCCAAGAGGGATCTGGAGATGCTGGAAGGTGTCCAGAGAAGGGCCACCAGGATGAGCAGAGGGCTGGAGCTCCTCTGCTACGAGGACAGACTGAAAGAGTTGGGGCTGTTCAGTCTGGAGAAGAGAAGGCTCTGAGGTGACCTTCTTGTGGCCTTCCAGGATCTGCAGGGGGCTCCAAGAAAGCTGGGGAGGGACTTTGTAGGGTGTCAGGGAGTGCCAGGACTGGGGGGGATGGAATCAAGCTGGAAGTGGGGAGATTCAGACTGGACACGAGGAAGAAGTTCTTCCCCAGGAGAGTGGTGAGAGCCTGGAATGGGTTGTGCAGGGAGGTGGTTGAGGCTCCATCCCTGGAGGTGTTTGCAGCCAGGCTGGATGAGGCTCTGGCCAGCCTGCTGTAGTGTGAGGTGTCCCTGGCATGGCAGGGGGGTTGGAACTGGATGAGCCTTGTGCTCCCTTCCAACCCTGACTGATTCTAGGATTCTAGGATTCTGAATGTGCTTTTCACACACAAAATAATAGAGTCTGACCCAGGAATTTTGATTATTCCTGTAAAATCCAGGGAAGTATCAGAGTGTATCCCAGCAGCACTATGTCCCTCCTGACTCAGGGCATATCCCAGTGAAGCAAAAGCAGTGGAATTGAGCCCAATTCCACATTCAGTTCAGCACTTTGCTGGATGATATTTTAATTGCAGGGACATCTAATAAAGGGCCATCAGTCATATATGGATGTCTAATTAATTTTTCTTCATTTACTTTTGGTTTTGAGAGCTTCACTTTCCAAAAGGCAAGTCCTCTGCTGAGCACCAGGTGCTCAGCACCTTGCTGTGTGCCAGGTGGTGGCCACATCGACATTCCTCAAGTCTCCTTCAGGAGGCTGGGCACAATTACAAGAAGGTAAACACTGATTACAAGGTCTAATTAGAATGGATCAGTTAGTACAGCCTCCTAATTGCTGTGCCTCTCCTTCCCAGGCTGGCCTGCCATGAAGGCAGCACCATCAATCCCAGGACACAGCACAGGAAGGAAAAGGTGGCACTGGAGCTTTTTATCCTCCTGCAGCCACAGGACCAAGAGACCTTGGATGTGCAGAGAAACCTCAGCAGCTTGCAAACCATCCTAGAAGAAAAAGAAAGGCAAACCACAGATTCCTAATACTCAAACTCCCATTTCTGTCACCAGAAATTCATAGAATCATGGAATCTTTTCCTTTGGAAAAGACCTCCAAGATCATGGAGTCCAACCATTAACCCAGCACTGCCAGGTCACCACCAAACCATGTTCCTCAGCACCACATCTCCAAGGCTTGGAAACCCCTCCAGGGATGGGGACTCCAGCACTGCCCTGGCCAGCCTGGGCCAGGCTTTGACAACCCTTTCAACAGGGGAAGAAATTGTTCTTCATGTCTAACCTAAACCTCCTCAGGAGCAACTTGAGGCTGTTTCCTCTTGTCCTATCACTTGTTGCCTGGGAGAAGAGACCAAGTCCCACCTGCCTCCAACCTCCTTTGAGGGAGTTGTAGAGATCAAGAAGGTCTCCCCCTCAGTCTCTTCTTCATGCTGAACACCCCCAGTTCCCTCAGTTGCTTCTCAACACACCTGCTCTCCAGACCCTTTTCTGGACCTACTCCAGCACCTCACACTTGGAGTGAGGGCCCCAAAAGTGAACCCAGGATTCAAAGTGCCCGACTGTCCCCAGTGACCTGTACAGGGGGACAGTCCCTGCCCTGGTCCTGCTGGCTACACTATTGCTGATCCAAGCCAGGATGCTGGTGGCCTTCTTGGCCACTGGGGCACCACTGCCTCATCTGCAGGCAGCTGTTGACTGGCACCCCCAGGTCATTCTGTTTATCAAGGAGCTCTCACTGGTTACTCTGAAGCAAATTTTGGCTTCTTTGAGCAAACCAGTTGTTGTACTTTGAGTATTTCCAACACTAAGAGCACAACCCTTCTCAGGAGCACTTGAGGAACACTGCCATGATGACATCTCCTTGGGAAATATGAGGAGAATCTGTGCAGAAATGGTACAAAGAGACCAGGAGAAGTTCTGCAGCTGCAGAGGGGAAAGGAAAATTTAGGAAGGACCAGAAAACTCTTCATTCTCCATTAAAACCAGGTAGAGAAATCAAATAAGATCACCTCACCATGCTGCCAGAGAGTGTTTTCCACAGAAGCAGCTTGGATGAGGTCAGGCCAGTCAAGCTGGGACCTGAGGTGGTTTAAAAGTAGCTGTTAGACAATAACTCCATAAAATTCAAATCTGGTTTGCTGGCTTTTATTGATCAACAGCTCAATTGCACAACTGACTGCTTGTCAGGAATGCTATCTTCCAGAAGGCAACAAAGCATCTCCTTATCTATACCAGAGGCACTGGGAGAAGAGAAGAGATGATAATCATCTCTTGGCAAAGTAGTGTGTGCACAAGAGCCAGGTTTACACTGCCAGTGATGCTCAATGCCAACAGTTTAACCCTGGGTTTGACTGGGGGAAAGCTAGGTTATTGTTCAAGGGTTATGGGGACCTCCCTGGTGACACTACTTTGCATCAGTAGCTGGACACCTAGGGATCCTGCTGCATCACACCAAGGCTTCAGACAAAATCCAATGCTGTTTGAAAAGGTCTGGGCTGGATATCCTCAGGAATTGGAGCTGTGGGTGTGGATCTGGCCATGCACCCCTCTGATGGTGCAGAACAATAGGAGAGGGTCACTATGGACTCCTTGAGTTGCTGCACTGCAGAGACAGAGCCCTTCACTAGGCTCCAGGGCTTGTAAAGGTGACCAGAAACTCCACCAACCACAACTTAACAAGACTTTGAGGATCTGAATGAGGGGAAAATGCAACTTTTCTCTCCCTTAACCAACTGAAACCAAGTCCTACCCTACATCCATCTGCTTTCTGCTGCTCTGTGGGTGTGCTGTCATTTGGAACATGTTGATTACCCCATGCAATGCTGCAAGCCTGGGGGAAGAGTGGCTGAAAAGTTGTCCAGGAGAAAAGAACTTCAGGGTGTTGATAGACAGCCAGGTGAACAGGAAGCAGCACATGGCCAGGTGGCCAAGATGGCCAGCAACATCCTGGCTTGAATCAGTAATGATGTGGCAAACAGACCCAGGGCAGGGCTTGCCTCCCTCTGCTCAGCACTGGTGAGGCCACACCTTGAATCTAGGATTCAGTTTTGGGCCCCTCACTCCAAGAAGGGCATTAAGGGGCTGGAGCAGGTCCAGAGAAGGGCAACGAAACTGCTGAAGGGTCTGGAGGACAAGTTTCATGAGGAGCAGCAAGGGAACTGGGATTGTTTAGTCTGGAGAAAATGAGGCTGAGGAGAGACCTTCTGACTATCTACAACTCCCTGAAAGCAGGTTGGAGACAGGTGGGGATTGGTCTCTTCCAAGGAGCAAGCACAGAACAAAAGGAAATGGCCTCAGGTTGCCCCAGGGGAGGTTTAGGTTGGACATGAGGAAAAATTTCTCCCCCAAAAGGGTTGTCAAGGCCTGGCCCAGGTTGCCCAGGGCAGTGGTAGAGTCCCCATCCCTGGAGGGACATCAAAGCTGTGGAGATGTGACACTGGGGGATGTGGTTTAGTGGTGACCTGGCAGTGCTGGGTTAATGGTTGGACTCCATGATCTTGGAGGTCTTTTCCAAAGGAAAGGATTCTATGATTCCTTGAATTTCTGGTAACAGAAACGGGAGTTTGAGTATTAGGAATCTTGATCTTCAGGGGCTTTTCCAGCCTCAATGATTCTATGCCTGCCTCTCAAGGTCCCTGCTCTTCTCCATTTGTCTCTCCAGACACTAATGAGCCTGTCACCTTCTCCAGTGCCCTGATCCTCATCTGTCTGTGGTGTCAGGCACAGGACTCAGAAGCTCTTCCACGAGGTGTTTCTGTTGTGCTGTTGTGCAGCAACTCACAAACCCATCCAGGAAGCCTCTGCATTGTCAGGGTGATAGATAGGACCATCCCTCAGAAGGCAAGCTCATTGCCTCCTCTGATGCCATCAGCACTTAGCAGAGTACTACTAGAGCAGGTGAGGAGAGCATTACAGACAGATTGCCATCATCTGAGGTGTCTGGGTGGAAGAAAAAAGCAGAAGAGCCTCAATATTTACCAGAACTATGAATAACTCTCCCTGCCTTTCGTGGTGACCCTGCCCAATAAGGAAGCCACATCAATTAAATTCGAGCACAAACTATCTGCAGAGCTTATTGCAGTTCTCCAGCTCAGCAGCACGTCTCCTCTGACGATTTTAATCTGTCTTTATTAAAATGAACAGGAATATACACATTTTTCAACTGCCTTTATGCAGCTGGATAACAGATGGCACCAATAATGGCTTGGGTTTTTTTTCTTTCCTTCCCAAGCCTGAACTATTTGCAGTATTTTGATGGTTTCATGGCTAGGGATGGCGTGGGGTTGTTGTGGTCGAGGGGGGAAATTATTAAAGCTTTGGATACAGTCTCCCATAACATCCTCACAGAACAGCTCAGGAGATGTGGCACAGATGGTTGGTCAGGGAGGTGGATTGCAAACTGGCTCCACAACAGAGCTCAGAGGGTCATCATCAGGGGCACAGAGTCACCTTGGAGGCCTGTGGCCAGTGGTGTCCCCCAGGGATCAGTCCTGGGTCCAGTTGTGTTCAATATCTTTATCAATGACCTGGCTGAGGGCATTGAGAGTCCCCTCAGCAAGTTCTGATGATCCCACACTGGGGGGGGTGGCTGACACCCCTCAGGCTGTGCAGCATCCAACCTGACCTGGACAGGCTGAGAGCTGGCTGCAGGCAATCCTCATGGAGTTGAATAAGGACAAGGGCAGGGTCCTGCAGCTGGGGAGAAATAACAACAGCACCAGGACAGGTTAGAGGCTGCCCTGCTGGAAAGCAGCTGCACAGAGAAAGCCCTTAGGGTGCTGGTGACCTTTGGAGGTCCCTTCTGGCCTAGAAAATTCTCTGATTCTCTGATTCTGTGATTCTTTGATTCTCTGATTCTGTGATTCTGTGATTCTATGATTCTATGATTCTATGATTCTATGATTCTATGATTCTTTGATTCTATGATTCTGTGATTCTATAATTCTGTGATTCTATGATTCTGTGATTCTATGATTCTGTGATTCTGTGATTCTGTGATTCTGTGATTCTATGATTCTGTGATTCTATGATTCTGTGATTCTTGATTCTATGATTCTGTGATTCTATATTCTGTGATTCTATGATTCTGTGATTCTATGATTCTGTGATTCTGTGATTCATGATTCTGTGATTCTGTGATTCTATGATTCTGTGATTCTGTGATTCTATGATTCTGTGATTCTATGATTCTGTGATTCTGTGATTCTATGATTCTTGATTCTATGATTCTGTGATTCTATATTCTGTGATTCTATGATTCTGTGACTCTGTGATTCTGTGATTCTGTGATTCAGTGATTCTGTGATTCTGTGATTCTGTGATTCTATGATTCTGTGATTCTGTGATTCTATGATTCTGTGATTCTGTGATTCTGTGATTCTATGATTCTGTGATTCTATGATTCTGTGATTCTATGATTCTGTGATTCTGTGATTCAGTGATTCTGTGATTCTGTGATTCTCTGATTCTGTGATTCTGTGATTCTATGATTCTGTGATTATATGATTCTGTGATTCTGTGATTCTATGATTCTGTGATTCTATGATTCTGTGATTCTGTGATTCTGTATTCTGTGATTCTATGATTCTGTGATTCTGTGATTCTGTGATTCTGTGATTCTGTGATTCTGTGATTCTATGATTCTGTGATTCTATGATTCTATGTTCTGATTCTGTGATTCTATGATTCTGTGATTCTATGATTCTGTGATTCTATGATTCTGTGATTCTATGATTCTGTGATTCTATGATTCTATGATTCTGTGATTCTGTGATTCTGTGATTCTATGATTCTATGATTCTATGATTCTGTGATTCTGATTCTGTGATTCTGTGATTCTGTGATTCTATGATTCTGTGATTCTATGATTCTATGATTCTGTGATTCTATGATTCTGTGATTCTATGATTCTATGATTCTGTGATTCTGTGATTCTGTGATTCTATGATTCTATGATTCTGTGATTCTGTGATTCTCTGATTCTGTGATTCTGTGATTCTATGATTCTGTGATTCTGTGATTCTGTGATTCTGTGATTCTATGATTCTATGATTCTGTGATTCTGTGATTCTGTGATTCTGTGATTCTGTGATTCTATGATTCTATGATTCTGTGATCTGTGATTCTATGATTCTGTGATTCTGTGATTCTGTGATTCTGTGATTCTGTGATTCTGTGATTCTATGATTCTGTGATTCTTGATTCTGATTCTGATTCTGTGATTCTGTGATTCTGTGATTCTATGATTCTGTGATTCTATGATTCTGTGATTCTGTGATTCTATGATTCTATGATTCTGTGATTCTGTGATTCTGTGATTCTGTGATTCTATGATTCTATGATTCTGTGATTCTTGATTCTATGATTCTGTGATTCTATGATTCTGTGATTCTGTGATTCTATGATTCTGTGATTCTTGATTCTGTGATTCTGTGATTCTATGATTCTGTGATTCTATGATTCTGTGATTCTATGATTCTTGATTCTATGATTCTATGACTCTATGATTCTATGATTCTGTGATTCTATGATTCTATGTTTCTATGATTCTGTGATTCTATGATTCTGTGATTCTATCATTCTGTGATTCTATGATTCTGTGATTCTGTGATTCTGTGATTCTGTGATTCTGTGATTCTATGATTCTGTGATTCTGTGATTCTGTGATTCTGTGATTCTATGATTCTGTGATTCTATGATTCTGTGATTCTGTGATTCTGTGATTCTATGATTCTATGATTCTGTGATTCTGTGATTCTATGATTCTGTGATTCTGTGATTCTATGATTCTGTGATTCTGTGATTCTGTGATTCTATGATTCTGTGATTCTATGTTCTGTGATTCTATGATTCTGTGATTCTGTGATTCTGTGATTCTATGATTCTGTGATTCTATGATTCTGTGATTCTATGATTCTGTGATTCTATGATTCTGTGATTCTATGATTCTGTGATTCTATGATTCTGTGATTCTGTGATTCTGTGATTCTATGATTCTATGATTCTGTGATTCTGTGATTCTATGATTCTGTGATTCTATGATTCTGTGATTCTATGATTCTGTGATTCTATGATTCTATGATTCTGTGATTCTTGATTCTGTGATTCTGTGATTCTATGATTCTGTGATTCTATGATTCTGTGATTCTATGATTCTGTGATTCTATGATTCTATGATTCTATGATTCTGTGATTCTATGATTCTGTGATTCTATGATTCTGTGATTCTATGATTCTGTGATTCTATGATTCTGTGATTCTGTGATTCTATGATTCTTGATTCTATGATTCTGTGATTCTATGATTCTGTGATTCTATGATTCTGTGATTCTATGATTCTGTGATTCTGTGATTCTATGATTCTTGATTCTATGATTCTGTGATTCTGTGATTCTGTGATTCTATGATTCTATGATTCTATGATTCTGTGATTCTGTGATTCTATGATTCTGTGATTCTATGATTCTGTGATTCTATGATTCTGTGATTCTGTGATTCTATGATTCTGTGATTCTATGATTCTGTGATTCTATGATTCTGTGATTCTATGATTCTATGATTCTATGATTCTTGATTCTGTGATTCTATGATTCTGTGATTCTATGATTCTGTGATTCTATGATTCTGTGATTCTGTCTATGATTCTATGATTCTATGATTCTGTGATTCTATGATTCTATGATTCTATGATTCTGTGATTCTATGATTCTGTGATTCTATGATTCTGTGATTCTGTGATTCTGTGATTCTATGATTCTGTGATTCTATGATTCTGTGATTCTTGATTCTGTGATTCTATGATTCTATGATTCTATGATTCTGTGATTCTATGATTCTGTGATTCTATGATTCTATGATTCTTGATTCTGTATTCTATGATTCTGTGATTCTGTGATTCTATGATTCTGCAATTCTATGATTCTGTGATTCCATGATTCTATGATTCTTTGATTCTATGATTCTATGATTCTCTGATTCTATGATTCTGTAATTCTATGATTCTGTGATTCTGTGATTCTATGATTCTGTAATTCTATGATTCTGTGATTCTATGATTCTATGATTTTATGATTCTATGATTCTATGATTCTAGGATTCTGTGATTCTGTGATTCTATGATTCTATGATTCTGTAATTCTATGATTCTGTGATTCTATGATTCTGTGATTCTGTGATTCTATGATTCTATGATTCTGATTCTATGATTTTATGATTCTATGATTCTGTGATTCTATGATTCTATGATTCTATGATTCTGTGATTCTATGATTCTATGATTCTATGATTCTGTAATTCTATGATTCTGTGATTCTGTGATTCTATGATTTTGTGATTCTATGTTTCTTACATAGAAGATGAAAGCTCTTGGCAGAAGAGGATCATTTCTCACCAGGCCCACTCTGGGGTTGGTGCAAGGAGACAAAATGCTTACCTGGACCAAACTGAGATGCAGAGTCTGGGTCAGCTGAAACTATAACTCTGTACAAACTGCAGCCCTTAGTCATCAAAACCCACAAACCTTATTAAAAACACACTCCACTGATGGATTTTTCCAACAGTGCAGGGACTAGAGATCTTTTTAACAAGCTAGAGTTGATTTTTTTTTTTTAATAGAAATCACACTGTAAACCTCTTAATTTTGCTGCAGACATCACTGTTTCAATTTATCTCCCTGCTTGTTAGTGACTGGCAAACGACTTTGGCCTTGGGAATGATTTTGCTGGAGGAATGCTGTGCATACATGAAGGGCTGTAGACAGATTGAGTTGTAGGTTTGTTCTCTGCTACCTGCTTAAAACATTTTGTACCCCAGCAACACATTTCCCAGCCAGAGGCAATTTGAGGTGTGCAGATTCCATTTTGCCTGCAGTGGTGAACGCCACATCCAGGCAGTTAAGAAATATATTTGAGAGGAAAAAACCCTCTGAATAAGCATCTTCTGCCTCTTAGATTGGGATGATTTCTGTTCCTTTCCCTGAAAGCCATCAATATATGGTTTTTACTTGAGGGCTGGCACAAAGATTTGTGACACAAGGTATAAGTTTGACAGCAGCCTCTCCAAGAAAGCCCTGTGATTGTTGAAAGCCCTGAGCACAGCTGCAACTCTCCTACAGCATTTGTCTTCCAGCTCCTCCTGCTTTCTGAACCAGACCCAAAGGCACATCCCTTTTGCTAGTAGTTCTACCACCCAGAAATTGCCTTCAGCACTGGTGGGGCTCAGGCACCAGCACACTCTGTGTGCTTCATAATGGGAAGGGCAGGAGGAAATCAAATGCTGACTCCATTTCTCCACTGAACACACAGAGAAGCAAACCACAGAGAAGGTCATTTCAGCTCAGCCACTAGTGGTTTAAACTCATGGGCCAGCTCATGGGTGCTGAGACATCTCATTTCAGCTCAGTCATTGGTAGTTTAAACTCATGGGCCAAATCCTGGGTGCTGAGACATCTCATTTCAGCTCAGCCACTAGTAGTTTAAACTCATGGGCCAAATCCTGGGTGCTGAGACATCTCATTTCAGCTCAGCCACTAATGGTTTAAATTCATGGGCCAGCTCATGGGTGCTGAGACATCTCATTTCAGCTCAGTCATTAGCAGTTTAAACTCCTGGGTGCTGAGACATCTCATTTCAGCTCAGCCACTAATGGTTTAAACTCATGGGCCAACTCCTGGGTGCTGAGACATCTCATTTCAGCTAGGCTAGTACCAAGAAAGGTTGCACCAGATGATCCTTGAGGTCCTTTCCAACCTGGCATTCTATGACTGTATGATCTTGGAATAAAGAGGTGCTCCAAGAGCAGCAAAAGAGCAGTAGCAGAGATGCAGAATGCAGAATAATCTAAAGCCTAGAACTGGGGTTCTGGGTAATGAACAAGCCACAGAGTCCCATAATCCCAGCATGGTGGGATCAAAGGGAACATTTGAGATTATCCAGACCAACCCTCCCTGCTAAAGCAGGGGCACCCACAGCAGCTTGCCCAGCATCACAGTGCCCAGCTGGCTTTGGAAGCTCTCCACACAAGGAGACTCCACAACCTCTCTGGGCAGCCTGCTCCAGGCCTCCAGCACCTTCTCAACAAAGAATCTTCTCCTCCTGCTCAGATGGAACCTCCTGGGTTTCAATTTGTGCCTGTTGCCCCTTGTCCTGTCCCTGGGTACCATTGAGAAGAGTCTGGCCCCATCCTCTTCCCTCCATAGATCCTTTATCTCCTGCTGAGCATTGCTCAGACCCACTCTGGGGCTGCTTTTCTGCGGGCTTTCCTCCTCACAGAGATGCTCCAAACTTCTCAGCCTCTTCAGAGCCTCCAATGGAGTCTCTCCAGTGTTTCCCTGTCTCTCTTGAACTGGGGAGCAGAGGGGAACCATCACCTCCCTTGTTCTGCTGGTCACACTTCTTTTGTTTTGTTTGTGTTTGCAGCCCAGGACATGATTTCCTTCTGGGCTGCAAGTGACCATTACTGACTTATGCTGACTTTTTCATCAACTTATACCCCCAAATCTTTCTCAAAACAGCTCCCAAGCCACTCCTCACCCAGCCTGGACTTTACTTAGTTAAAACATAACCCTATGAACAGCTTTCTCTTCCCCATGTCCCCCAGGTAGGGATTTTGAGCAGCAGACATCCTCTCCTGCTAGCTTTAGTTTTCCAATTGAAAGGAAAATTAAAAGCCACTTAGAAAACAAACCTAAGAGGAGCAAATGAGTGGTTGGGGTCCCAGTTTATTGATGTACCCTTCTGGTTGTTTTGCTTTTTCTTGTCTGGTTTTGCCTCCTGTTTTCATGGTCCCTCCCATGTGGACACCTTCCAGTGATCTATATTTGCACAGGCAAGAGCAAACCTGCTTTTGGGCTCCACCAGCCCACACATAGGTTTGCTCAATGACTAACATGAGTCTTCAAAAGGAATCACACTCTGTGCCAGGGACTTCTCCACAGCCAGGCTGGTAGGAACATCCCTCAGGACCAGTTTAAGACAGAAATGCAAGATTATATCTTCTCAATGCTCAGCAAGAGCAGAAGGATCTATGGGGGGCAAGAGGATGGAGCCAGACTCTTCTCAGTGCTGGCCACAGACAGGACAAGGGGCAAAGGGCACAGACTGGAACCCAGGAGGTTCTGTCTGAAAAGAAGGAGAAAACTCTTTGGTGTGAGGGTGCTGGAGCCCTGGAGCAGGCTGCCCAGAGAGGTTGTGGAGTCTCCTTGTCTGGAGAGCTTCCAAACCCCCCTGGGCATTGTGATGCTGGGCAAGCTGCTGTGGGTGCCCTGCTTTAGCAGGAGGGGTTGCACTGGATGATCCTCAGTGGTGCCTTCCAACTCCACCATTCTGGGATTGTGTGAATGCAATCCTGCAGGGACCTGCTTATGTTTTTTTCAGCAGTGTGGGGCAAAGAAGTGCTTGGGTTGAAGGGGACAAATGCCAACTGTGAGCCTTGCTCTGGAAAGTTAACCAACTCTGCTGCAAGTTTAGAGGTGGAGGCTCCAGTGCTGGAAGTGTTGAAAACTAGGTTGGATGGAGGCCACTGAGCAACCTGTTCCAGTAGGTGCCCTTGCCTATAAGAGGGGGAATTGGAACTAGATGATCATTAGGGTCCCTTCCAACCCAAACCATGCTCTGATTCCATTCCAAGTTTAGAGTCCTGTGGGACCATGAAATATCTGAGAAGAATCAGTTCAGCTGTGAGCAGCTATTCATGTGATGTTTTGGGGAACTGTGTACAAATTCCAGGAAAATATGAAATGCTTCCATTTCACCTGACCCCATTATTGAGAGCAGCAGCTTGCATTTGCACTTCTGGAATAACAAAAAGAAGCCTTTCACAAGAGAATTTAAGACAACATTGGCAGAAGCATCTGAGCCTCCTCCTAAATTGTCAGCCAAGAAAAAACACATCTGAGAGCAGCAAGCGGGTGAGCTTGGTTAAAAAAACCCAAATAAATAATACATTCATCTGGCAATAAGCATTATTTGTCTCAAAATTGGTTTAAAGTTTAAAAAAAAAAAAAAAAAAGGTTTTAACTGGTTCAGAGGTGGCAACCAGTTGATCTTTAAGGTCCCTTCCAACCCCAACCATTCCACAATTCACAGAACGCAGTTTAGCTTTGCAGTCTCACAGTCTATGAGAGGTTGGAAGGGACCTCCAGAGATCATCAGGTCCAACCCCCTGCCAGAGCAGCATCACTTAGGGTAGTCTGCACAGGAATGCAGCCAGGGGGGGTTGGAAAGGCTCCAGAGAAGGAGACTCCACAACCCCCCTGGGCAGCCTGCTCCAGGGCTCTGGCACCCTCACTGCAAAGAAGTTTCTCCTCATGATGAGCTGAAATCTTCTCTGTTCAACTTTGAACCCATTGTTCCTTGTCCTATCCCTGTGACCCACCCAAAAGAGCCTGGCCCCCTCCCCTTGACACCCACCCCTCACACATTGAGAGACATTGATCAGATCCCCTCTCAGCCTTCTCTTCTCCACACTAAACAGCCCCAGGGCTCTCAGGCTCTCTTCCCAGGGGATATGCTCAAGTCCCCTAAGCATCCTCCTGGCTCTCCCTTGGCTTCTCTCCAGCAGGTCTCTGTCTCTCTTGAACTGGGGAGCCCCAAACTGGACACAGTATCCCAGCATTTAACTTTAGGCTAAATCAAGCATTTAGTTGACATCAACTTTGGAGGGAAAGGACTTTTCCTTCTGCAGCCTGAAAATAGATTTGAAGCTGAAACAGAGAGGTATGATGAACACCAACATGAAGATGTGAGGAGCAATTAGCATTCAGGAGATCAAACAAAAATACACCCAAAGAGCACAGAAGAAGGTGCAATCAGGGAAACACAGCAAAATTAGGATGGCACTGTAAGGCACCAATTTGAATCTTGTCACATTTACATAGATTGTTAGGAAAAAAAGATGATGTAATGTGACCAGCAGCACAGCTCAGAGTCTAGAGCTAAACACAGCCACTTCTGAAAGAGGCTGAATGCTCTCCCCTTATTGTTTTGGTTTTTCCTTACAGTGAGACACGCAATTTTGTTCTTTGAACCTGTGAAGGCCAGGTTAGATGAAGCCTTGAGCAAGCTGGTCCAGTGGAAAGTGTCCCTGGCCATGGCAGGGGTTGGAATTAGATGATTTTTAAGGTCCCTTCTATGCTAGGTCCCAAACTATTTTAGGATTCTGTGAATCTATGAAATGGCCCAAGTGAGGTTTAATGTTAAGTAATTCAAACTAAAAAGGGCAACAGGCACAAACTGGGATCCAGGAGGTTCCATCTGAACAAGAAGAGAAACTTGTTTGTTGTGAGGGTGCTGGAGGCCTGGAGCAGGCTGCCCAGAGAGGTTGTGGAGTCTCCTTCTCTGGAGAGATTGCAAAGCCAGCTGGGCATTGTGATCCTGGGCAAGCTGCTGTGGGTGCCCCTGCTTTAGCAGGGAGGTTGGACTGGGTGATCTACAAAAGTGCTTTCCAATCCTTATTCTGTGAAACTTGGAGCCTGCTTGCTAACCAGAATCCAGAGATTCATGCTTTGCCTCAAAGCCCTCCCTGGGAGCAGGCAGACATGAATGAATCCAAGTTTGAAAGCCATCTATGAAATAAACCCAACAGTTTTCTTCTCCTCAAAGCCATTATTTGTGTCTCATCTTCATAAAGTCTTTTGTGCTTCTGTTCACAGATGTCACAGGAAGAAGTCAATCACTGTTAAGACCTAGGTAGTGCTCTGTGTTTCTCCTTTTTCTCCCCTGTAATGAGCATGATATTAGAATGCAATATTTGTTAGCTCTTCACAATGGAGGGGGTGTGCAAGGAAGCATTGTAGGAAGTATTGTGTCTGAGTAGCATGAAGGGAAGCTCCATGCTGCTTCTGGTGCCTTAAGTCACTTCTCTGGGATCTAGGAACGTATTGGAAGAGAAAGATGAAACAAAACTTGGCTCCACAGTGGGATGATGGCCCAGAGAGGGGCAAAATGAGACCATTTAATTCCTCATGCAAGAATTGTGTATGATGAGCAGATCAGATTCATTTTAACTACAGAGGTTCAGCCCCTCAGACCAGTTTGGCACATGAAGAGGTCTGAGACCTTTTGGAGCCTGATGAAATCGATCCTCAGAGAGTCATGAAGTAGACAAGCAGTGGCGAAGTAGACAAGGAAGGTCAGCAAGACAAAAATAACTGTGAGGAAGGGGTGGAGAAAGGGGAGTTTAGAAAGCTGGAGGCCATTCAGAGCAATACCCAACACTGGAAGGAGGCCAGGGGTTCATCAGTTGGTTTGGAAACACTTGCTGGTTCTCCATGAACAGCAACAGGGGGTCATCAGCAAAACATGGCCAGTGGTGGATGCTGGACAGCTGACCTTGCTTCAGAGACCCCAGCCCTCTCTCCAAACAAAGGGGAGGGAAAGAGAAGGTGGATTTGTTACTTGTGTGGACCTGCCCAGGAGGGAAATGGCCAAAATTATCTGTTTGTCCCTGCTGGAAACAGCGGGAGTGGCCCCAACTTCATGGTGGAGCTTTAGCCCATCCTCCCCTCACAGGCTGCCAGGCTGCAGGGGGAAGCAACACCTCTGCTGAAGAGATCAAGCTTCTAGCATCTGACTGTGTGTAAATCCCTGCAGCTACAGGCAATCTTTGCCATTTGTCTTGAGGACAACACCATCCCCTCCAGCTTTCATGCCTCACTTTCAGAGATGGCCAAAGAAACAGCTGATGTTGCTCTGAGTTGTCCTCTACATTCTGACAGCTACCAGCTGAGATAAATGTAAGGGGACTGTAGTTGTTCAGTCTGGAGAAAAGGAAGCTGAGGGGAGACCTTCTGGGTTTCTACAAAGATGTTGAGGGGCCTGGAGCATCTCTGTGAGGAGGAAAGGCTGAGAGCCCTGGGGCTGGTGAGCCTGCAGAAGAGCAACCCCAGAGGGGATCTGAGCAATGCTCAGCAAGAGCTGAAGGACCTATGGGGACAAGAGGATGGGGCCAGACTCTTCTCAGTGGTGCCCAGGGACAGGACAAGTAGCAGTGGGCCCAAACTGAAACCCAGGAGGTTCTACCTGAGCAGCAGGAGAAGCTTCTTTGGTGTGAGGGTGCTGGAGCCCTTCACATTTTCTGTGAAGCAGTTTTTACACTGAAGAGGTTTTGAATAAGATGGTTCTTCTCACAACCCCACCCAAAGTACCTGTTAAAAATAACTCTGTGTCCCAAAGCACTCAGTTGTCAACTGATATCTTTGATTTCCACCTGAACATAAGGAGGAAATCCTTTGTTGTGAGGGTGCTGGAGCCCTGGAGCAGGCTGCCCAGAGAGGTTGTGGAGTCTCCTTCTCTGGAGAGATTCCAAACCCCCTTGGCTGTTGTGATCCTCAGCAAGCTGTTGTGATTCTCAGCAAGCTGTTGTGGGTGCTTTAGCAGGGGGCTTGGACTGGATGATCTGCAGAGGTCCTTTCCAATCCCCACCATGCTGGAACTCTGTGACAGCTGTCATCCTCCTCATGCTTTTGGTAGATAGGTAAGAAAAAGAAAAGGAATAATGTGGAAGCAAGGCTCAAAACTCTGATCAATCTAAACAAAATTCCCAAGGTCTTCAAAATGCCACCATGAGAGCCTATTGCCACACTTGCCTCCCTCCTAGCCTCGGGTGATGGTTGTACAGATACAACCATCCCAGCTTCCCATCCAGGCACTGGAGCAGGCTGCTCAGAGAGGTGGTGGAGTCCCCATCCCTGGAGGTGTCCAAGAATTGTGTAGACATGGCACATGCAGACATGCTTCAATGGCTGTGCTGCTGTTGGGTCAGTGGTTGGACTCCATCCCAGAGATCTTTTTTCAACCAAAGCAATTCTATGATCCATAAGGTTGATGGAGATCAGAACTCTGTGTGAATGAGAAGCTTGCACACTAGCAGGGACTGAGAAGGATCAAACAGGTGACAACATTTGGATCCCAGATGCTGTGGAGCATTCACACAATTACAGCTGATTTAGTGCAGGATAAATAAGGCTTTGGAGACACTTTAGCATCTATTGATTCATATGAAGCAGAGTGTACATAAAGAGATTTATTTAATTGCCTTTGCATTTTAGAAGTGTAGGTTACAGCAATTAATCACTCCCAGTGTAGGCATGGAAGTGTCTTGGGGATGGAAATTGTTATTGTGCTCCTCAGCATGCATTGGGAAGACACCAGGAGGTCTTAGAACAAGGTTAATGAGGAACCTCATGATTAGAGTTTGAAGTTGGAAATGAGGTAGGATGACATTTGTTGGGTAAACATTGAGCTGCATCCTTGAGGAAACTCAGGTGAGGACACAAACACCTGTGAGGATGAGCAGCTGGAGCTTCAGTTCAGCCATCTGAGCAGCCATGACTGCCACAGGATCCTTCTGTGGATGATCCCTCATCTGGATCTCAAAGCCTAAGAGCCAAGTTCAGCAAGGGTGTGAAAGAGACCAGTTATGTAAAGCTTGTCCTCAGGAGCTCTCACAGCAAGGTCCAATATTCATAGATTCATAGAATGGTTTGGGTTGGCAGGGACCTTGAAGATCATCTAGTTCCAACCCCTTGCCATGGGCAGGGACACCTTCCACTAGACCAAACTCATGGCCCCATCCAACCTGGCCTTGGACACCTCCAGGGAGGGGGCATCCACGATTTCCCTGGGCAACTTCTTCCAGTGTCTCATGTCATGTTGGCTTGGCATGGCACCTCCAACTACTTCAACTATCCATCATAATCCAACATGCAACCCATGCTGAAGCCCTGTCCTCCTCTTCCCTCAGAGCTGAGGGTCACTCACCTGTTTTCAGATGCATAACCCAAGCTTCAGCCTTTTGCCAGCCCTGTTCACCCATTAGAAACATGGCAATGGCCTTCTGGAGATGGTGTTCAAGGCCTGGCTGGTTGGATCTTTGAGCAGCCTGGTCTGGTGGAAGGTGTCCCTGCACATGGCAGGTGGGTTGGAATTGGATGAGCATTAAGGTCCTCTCCAACCCAAACCATTCCATGAATCTGTGGAAGCATAATTGCAGGAGGAAATGAATCCTGCAGCATTTTCTTCTCAAATTAACAATGTTTTCCTTATTTTTTTCATTGCAATCTGAAAAAAAAAATAAATAAAGGAGCAGTGTGACCTCTAAAAATGCTATTTTACAGCAGGAATCAGAAACTTCTTTAGTGTGAAGGTGCTGGAGCCCTGGAACAGGCTGCCCAGAGAGTTAGGAGGTGGTGGAGAGCTTCCAAAGCCACCTGGCCATTGTGATCCTGGGCAAGCTGCAGTGAGTGCCCCTGTTTTGGAAGGGGGACTGGACTGGATGATCTCCAGAGGTCCTTTCCAACCCCCAGCAGGCTGGAATTCTGTGACTGCACCTCAGGGGCTGGAGTTTAATCACCACAGCTCCTGTTGAGCAAGAGGTGGGATTGACTCTTACAAATTAGAAGGTTGTTTTCACGATCCATCTAATCTGCTCTGTTAATAAAAATAGACCAAACCCTTCTGGTGCAATTTCATTTCTCACTTCCACTTTCAAGTGGTCTCTAAATACCAGAAATCATGCCTGCCCAATTAATCACCACGCTGCACATCCCTGGGATACCTGGGGAGAATGCAAAACCACCACAACTGGAAAGTTTAAATTAAACACTTCAGGCCTTGAGGTAAATTAAGGAGCACTTTAAAAACCAGTGGCAGTTGTCTGTTGGCAGGGAAGAGCTCATCTCCTGCTTTTCTCTCTTCATTGCTCCATGGCATTTCCTAATTCAAACAGAGGCTCACAGAATGCTATGGGTTGGAAGGAAACTCTGAAGATCCTAGAATCAGTCAGGGTTGGAAGGGAGCACAAGGCTCATCCAGTTCCAACCCCCCTGCCATGCCCAGGGACACCTCACACTACAGCAGGCTGGCCAGAGCCTCATCCAGCCTGGCTGCAAACACCTCCAGGGATGGGGCCTCAACCACCTCCCTGCACAACCCATTGCAGGCTCTCACCACTCTCCTGGGGAAGAACTTCTTCCTCACCTCCAGATCACTGAGTCCAACACCCCTGCCAAAGCAGGATCTCCTAGGACAGGTCACACAGGAACACATACAAGGGAGTCTTGAAAATCTCCACACAAGGAGACTCCACAACCTCTCTGGGCAGCCTGCTCCAGGGCTCCAGCACCCTCACACCAAGGTCATCGTGTTGAGGAGGAGCTTCCTGTGTTCCAGTTTGTGTCCACTGCCTCTTGTCCTGTTGCACCACTGAAAAGATCCTGACCCCTTCTTCTTGACACCGATCCTTCAGCTGTTTATACACATTACTAAGATCCCCTCTCAGGCTGCTTTCTCTGGCTTTCAGAAGATGTCTTAGAGCTTCCAAAGTCTCAGGATGTGGGTTGCACCCCATTAATGTTGGGGTTAGGAAAGCTCTCTGGCTTTCAGAAGATCTCAGAGCTTCCAAAGGCTCAGGGTGTGGGTTGCACCCCATTAATGTTGGGGTTAGGGAAGCTCTCTGGCTTTCAGAAGATCTCAGATTTTCCAAAGGCTCAGGATGTGGGTTGTACCCCATTAATATTGGGATTAAGACATTTCTCTGGCTTTCAGAAGATCTCAGAGCTTCCAATGGCTCAGGGTGTGGCTTGTACCCCATTAATGTTGGGGTTAAGACATTTCTCTGGCTTTCAGATGATCTCAGAGTTTCCAAAGGCTCAGGATGTGGGTTGTACCCCATTAATGTTGGGGTTAGGGCAGCTCTCTGGCTTTCAGAAGATCTCAGAGTTTCCAAAGGCTCAGGATGTGGGTTGTAGCCCAGTCAATGCTGGTCTTAAGGCAGCTTTCTGTGGCTGTCAGAAGAACTCAGTTCTTTCTCCCTCCCACCCTCTAATGCAGTGCTTGTTTGTTTGGCCTCCAGCACTCACTACCTGCAGCTTGTAAACTGAAATTAAGTGCAAGATGAGATTGCTGAGCTAGGGACTGAGGCATAAAAGCCTTCTGCAGCACTTCACCTTGGGAGAAAACAGCAAACCAACCCCAGATGTCCCAAGTGAGCTCCCAGCTGCATTCTGCAGGCAGCAGCCCGGACCATTAACCCTTCTCTGTACAAGTGGAGATGTCTGACACGCAATGGGAGTCAACAGGGAGGATGCACACCTGCTAGAAATGCATTTAGAGAGAGACAAACTGCTCTTGGAAGTGTGAAGGGAGATATTTTTAGCCTTTCAAGTGGTTAGAGCTCTCATTTGTACATATTTATTCTACCTGGATAAAAACAGTCCCCTGGAAAGACATCGATTCATAACTGCAGGAATGGGGAGAAGAGAAGGCTCCAGGGAGAACTTAAGGCAGCCCTCAGGGTTTCAAGAGGGCTACAGGAGAGATGAAAACTTTTGGAGTGACAGGAAAAGGGCTGATGGTTTCAAACTGGAAGAAGCTGGACTGAGCTGAAACGTGAGGAAGAAATTTTTCCCCATGAGGGTGGTGAGGGACTGGAACAGGTTGCCCACGGAGGTAGTGGAGGTTCCAAGCCTGGAAGTGATCAAAGGCAGGTTGCATGAGGCCTTCAGCAACCTGGTATAGTGGGAGTTGTGCCTGCCCATGGCAGGGGGTTGGAACTAGAGGATCTTTAAGGTCCCTTCCAGCTCAAACCATTCTATGATTCCATGAAATGGAAACTGACAACCTCAACTTCCTGCAGCCCTGATGGGAATTAACAATTCTATTACTGCATCCAGGTCTGGAGCCTCTATTCCAAGAGGGATCTGGAGATGCTGCAAGGTGTCCAGAGAAGGGCCACCAGGATGAGCAGAGGGCTGGAGCTGCTCTGCTATGAGGACAGACTGAGAGAGTTGGGGCTGTTGAGTCTGGAGAAGAGAAGGCTCTGAGGTGACCTTCTTGTGGCCTTCCAAGATCTGAAGGGGGCTCCAAGAAAGCTGGGGAGGGACTTTTTAGGCTCTCAGGGAGTGACAGGACTGGGGGGAATGGAATCAAGCTGGAAGTGGGGAGATTCAGGCTGGAGGTGAGGAAGAAGTTCTTCCCCAGGAGAGTGGTGAGAGCCTGGAATGGGTTGTGCAGGGAGGTGGTTGAGGCCCCAGCCCTGGAGGTGTTTGCAGCCAGGCTGGATGAGGCTCTGGCCAGCCTGCTGTAGTGTGAGGTGTCCCTGGCCATGGCAGGGGGGTTGGAACTGGATGATCCTTGTGCTCCCTTCCAACCCTGACTGATTCTAGGATTCTAGGATTCTGTGATTACTGACAGCAGCAGGGTGATGGAGAACACATAGAGATTCATAGAAAACACTGGGAGGGGGTGCAAAGTGCTTCCTTGATATAAAAATACTTAGCTTCACAAAACCCAGCCACACAACCACATGCAAGCACCCAGTCACATCCAGGCCTTTCTGAAGTCCTCTAAAGCTGGCTACTAAAAATTGTAAGGATGTGGAGGACTAAAGGATTTGTAATCCTCTGTGTTCAGTTCTGGGCTCCCCAGTTCAAGAGAGACAGGGAACGACTGGAGAGAGTCCAATGGAGGCTCCAAAGATGCTGAGGGGCCTGGAGCATCTCTGTGAGGAGGGAAGGCTGAGAGCCCTGGGGCTGGTGAGCCTGCAGAAGAGCAGCCCCAGAGGGGATCTGAGCAATGCTCAGCAAAAGCTGAAGGACCTGTGGGGGGGCAAGAGGATGGGGACAGACTCTTCTCAGTGGTGCTGAGCCACAGGACATGCAGATCCATTTCTCTTTGCTGGATTCCCTTGCAATTTAAATCCAATTGATGGGATGGGAGGGAACCAATCCTTGTGCTTAAGGATACAAATCTCACCACACCAGGAAGCAGCCTCCCTTGACATTGTAACTATGACCACATGCAAGCAGGAGATCAACCTTGCTGCCCATGAGCTCAGCTTGGTCATGGAACAGAACACTTTCATACCTCTCATCCCAAAGCCATTCTCTAAAGGGGCTTTACAGTGCAGTGAGCTGCACTCCATGGAACCACAGAGCTCATGAGGTCAGGAGGTGGTGCCCAGGGACAGGACAATGGGGCAACAGGCACAAACTGGAAGCCAGGAGGCTGTATCTGGAGAGACATCTTCACTTTGAGGGTGCTGGAGGCCTGGAGCAAGCTGCCCAGAGAGGTTGTGGAGTCTCCTTGTGTGGAGAGCTTCCAAAGCCAGCTGGGCATTGTGATGCTGGGCAAGCTGCTGTGGGTGCCCTGCTTTAGCAGGGGGTTGGACTGGGTGATCTCCAGAGGTGCCTTCCAACAACTACCATTCTGTGACTGGCATCCAGACCTCTGTTACTCACTTCAAAGATAAATCTTCACATTTTTCCTCAAGGTAAAGTATTTAGGAATCATTTTCTTAGCCAAAATAATGACTTGGAAGATGCACATCTTCTCTAAACCTTGTACAAGGAAGAGCTTTTTCCCTGTGACAAGTTCTCATTTGTTCACATCATTTTGACAGCCTTACTCCTGACTGCAACAGTCTGAAGATGTAGATGCTAAGCAGTGCTATAATTAGCACCTAATTTGCTCTCAACTTCCTGTTCCAATCTAATGAGACACTACTGGGCTGAAAGAAGGGAAAGCAAAGAGCTCCTGGGTAACCTTGGCCAAAGCAGGCCTCCTTCAGCATTTGGAGAGCAGGAATTTGCTAAGACAAGGTGAATTTGTAGGCTCACAGCCATGTTTTGCACCACAGGCTCCTGGAGGAGCTCACTTTAACCCGGCCACACTCAGGACCACCACCCCAGCACAGCCTCTGATGCTGTTCCAATGCAGATGACCTGAATGCTGTAGGACACCCAACACCATTGCTGCTCAGGCAGCACCTTCAGGATGCAACAGCTCAGCAAGACACAAGAGCTGAGAAGCAGTGACCTCAAAGCAGCTCTGAGCAAGCCCACAGTCATTAAGAAAAGCACATTGACCTCTTGACCTCACTAGTTTAATTAGTTTGTAGAAAAAAAATGAGCTTTCCTCCACATCCTACGTCAATCAGCTCCACTCTACATGAAACCTCACTGAAAGGCAGAGGAAAGTAGAGCTGCTCCTGAGTTCCTTGCCAATACAATCTCTTGATGGGCCATTTGAAAATAGAAAGGGGTCCACAAATGCTGCAGCACCTCCACAGATCCTCTCCATGATATTTATCTCTATGTATCTCTTTAATTTGGCTAATTAAAACAGCTTATGAAGTTTTCCAGGTGAAAGCTTGAAGAGCAAGTCATGGTGTCTTAGAACCATTGACTTGTTTGGGTTGGAGAAGACCTCTAAGATCACTGAGTCCTGCCATCAACCCAACACCACCCTGCCCACCAAACCATGTCCCCAAGTGCCAGGTGCACACCTTTCTTGAACCCCTCCAGGGATGGTGACTCCACCACCTCCCTGGGCAGCCTGTTCCAATGCTCTCCAGCCTTGAAGAGCAGCCTGAAGCAGAGGAGTTTGGTCATTTGGGGAGCTTCTGCAAAGCCTACAGACAGCTCAGCTGGTTTTAGAAGCAGTCACTGTGATGTATGATGTTCTGCTGAAGTCCCCAGGCTTGACTCAGAACATTTGTTTACCTCTAAATTACTTTTCTTCATTAAGCTCAAACTTTAATTCCCCAATATATTAAATTTGTGCTGTTCAAAACAATAAGTTCCTGTTTTTATTGGCTTTCCTCCTGCAATTATTAGATTAAGGATGTCATTAAAAAGTTGTCAAGGCTTTCTGGAGCTCTAGTTGAGTGGTTAGAACTTGGAGAGGAAAAACCTTTTGAGAGGCCTGTGTCAGGCCATTGTGTCCCATCATAAATGCTGCTGTCATGATGGATGAATCAAAACTATGGGCAGAGCATCACTGAAGCTTGAGATACTCTCACTGTGCTCTCATTCTTCAGACACTGGACACTAGCTGGGAGTTTGGTCTTTTGTTCTGGGGTCTTTTGTTCTCACTCTACCATAGAGTCATAGAATGGTTTGGGTTGGAAGGGAACTTAAAGATCTTCTAGTCCCAACCCCTGCCATGGACATGGGATTCTCTTTTCTAGGAGTCATCACTGGGTTTAGAATTTCATAAAGATGTTGCAGTGATTACATTGGGCTGAGGGTTGGCTGAAAGCTCACACATGGGGGGGTCTCAATGTCTCACGTGTGCTCTGTGGTCACATCCTCAGACACAACTTGAAAATAGAAACCTTTAGATCTGGAATCATAGCTTCAGAGAATGGTTTGGATTGGAAGAGTCCTTAAGGATTATCTAGTCCCAACCCCTGCCATGGATATGGGACTCTGTTTTCTAGGAGTCATCACTGGGTTTGGAATTTCATACAGATGTTGCAGTGATTACCTTGGGCTGAGGGTTGGCTGAAAGCTCACACATGGGGGGGTCTCAATGTCTCACGTGTGCTGTGTGGTCACCTCCTCAGACACAACTTGAAAATAGAAACCTTTAGATCTATAATCATAGCTTCAGAGAATGGTTTGGGTTGGAATAGACCTTAAAGATCATCTAGTTCCAACCCCCTGCCATGGGCAGGGATATCTCCCACTAGACCAGCTTGCCCAAGGTCTCCTCCAGCCTGACTTTGAACACCTCCAAAGAGGGAACATCCACAACCTCCCTGGGCAACCTGTTCCACTGTCTCACCGCCCTCACTCTAAAGAATTTCTTCCTGATCTGCAGTCTAAATTTTCCTTCTGCCAGCTCAAAGCTTTAGCAGGAGAGGGGGGGTTGGAAATGGATGATCTTAGAGGTCCCTTCCAACCCAACCCATTCAATGATTCTATCATTTAAAAAAAAAAAAATTCTTATTTATTGTTTGGTAGGTTGGAAATTAATTTCCATCCATTACTGCAGGGAAGTCCCCATTGGAGAGGCTCTTGCTAGGAAAAGGTTATTTGTAATGACCAAATTTGTCACTGCTTGGAATCTCATAAAGGTCAGGAGAGAAGGTTGGGTTGTTGTGGGTTGGTTTTTTGCTATTTTTTTCTTCCCCTTCACTTGCTTTAAATAAAATTCTGTATTTTCCAAAGAAATGTACTTAACTTTCATCTCATAGAAATATCAAACCTGTTTGCACTATAATTTACTGTTGGAGCTGCTGACATTTACCCAGCTGCCTGTCTTTGGAGAACAATCTCTTGATTTGGCTGGAAAGCACTCACAAGGAAACTGTCAATGACAGGATGGGGCTTTGATGCTCTGCAAAGCACCCAGATCCTGCCTGCTGCTCAGTTTCCCTCTCTGGAGAGCTACCAAACCCCTTTGGCCATTGTGCTCCTGGGCAAGCTGCTGTGGGTGCCCCTGCTTTAGCAGGGGGTTGGACTGGATGGTGTCCAGAGGTCCCTTCTGAGCCTCAGCATGCTGGATTCAGGGATTCTGTGAAACCAGTGGCATTCCATGAGGAAGCACCTGGTCATGGGTGTCCAAAGGCTGTCCATGGGAGTGCACACCTGGGTGTGACCACATCTGCCCTGTGCAAACAGGAGGTCCTGATGGCAGGCACTGTCTTCCTGTCAATTAGATGCTCCTCAGAGGTCTGAACAGCATCATGTTCAGAGCTGCATCATCCAGTCCAGCCTCCCTGCTAAGGCAGGGGCACCCACAGCAGCTTGGCCATGTTGCCATTCCGGGATTCTGTGTGATTTGTCCTCCCCTTTTTGTCTGTGATGTCTGGTGGGGCTTGACTTTCCCACCACTTGCAAGGAGGACAGCACCACAGTCAGAAGGATGAGTCTGGAGAAAGCCCTTTTCTGAATTCAAGAGGAGAAACCACTTTGTTGTGAGGGTGCTGGAGCCCTGGAGCAGGCTGCCCAGAGAGGTTGTGGAGTCTCCTTCTCTGGAGAGATTCCAAACCCCCTTGGCTGTTGTGATCCTCAGCAAGCTGCTGTGGGTGCTTTAGCAGGGGGCTTGGACTGGGTGATCTGCAGAGGTCCTTTCCAATCCCCACCATGCTGGAACTCTGTGACAGCTGTCATCCTCCTCATGCTTTTGGTAGATAGGTAAGAAAAAGAAAAGGAACAATGTGGAAGCAAGGCTCAAAACTTTGATCAATCTAAACAAAATTCCCAAGGTCTTCAAAATGCCACCATGAGAGCCTATTGCCACACTTGTCTCCCTCCTAGCCTTGGGTGATGGTTGTACAGATACAACCATCCCAGCTTCCCATCCAGGCACTGGAGCAGGCTGCTCAGAGAGGTGGTGGAGTCCCCATCCCTGGAGGTGTCCAAGAATTCTGTAGACATGGCACATGTGGAGGTGGGGCTGGGATCTTCTCAGTGGTGCCCAGGGATAGGACAATGGGGCAACAGGCACAAGCTGAAAGCCAGGAGGCTCTATCTGGAGAGACATCTTGACCTTGAGGGTGCTGGAGGCCTGGATCAGGCTGCCCAGAGAGGTTGTGGAGTCTCCTTGTGTGGAGAGCTTCCAAAGCCAGCTGGGCATTGTGATGCTGGGCAAGCTGCTGTGGGTGCCCCTGCTTTAGCGGGGGGCTTGGACTGGATGATGTCCAGAGGTCCCTTCCCACCCCCAGCATGCTGGGATTCAGGGATTCTGTGAAATCATGGCATTCCATGGAGAAGACAGACATCACCAGGAGGACAGAAGGCATTTTTGAGGCCAAAAATGAGGCAGCTGTTCAGAGCAGCTTCTCTTTGCAGAGCAATGAGATGGTTAATTGCCCTCTTTACAATGAGTATCCCATGTCAGGCAGGCTGAGAAGCTGCCTGCTGACCAACAGGGTTTTCCTACACCTGGAGGTTCTGCAAGTCACAGAATGACCCCACCACTGAGGTCCCCAGAGAAGGTTTTCCAGGAACAGGATCCCTCTCTTTGGCACTTGGATGGTGTTTGCAGAGCCAGGGCAGTGGGGTGCAGGTGATGTCTGCTGGAGATGAAAGACTTGGGAATGTTCAGCACAGTTTGCAACCTGTGAAGCTCTGTCAGGGGCTCTGTAAACAAGAGCTCCTTAGACAAATAAGATGAAAGAAGTAATCAGTGCATAAATCTCCTCACACCAAGACATTAGAGGCAAAATATTTATTAAAGAGTAATGCAGGTTTCTAGCTGAAGATGATGCATGGGAGGACATCACTTGAATAAACATTGCAGCAGCATCTGCACAAGCTGCAAGATCATCATCAATCTGCACTTCAGAGGAGGGAGCAAAGCCTCCATGGCCAGGTGCTCCACTTACTAAGGATCCTTCTGTGGAGCAGGAAGCTTAAAAATCAAAACTGGGCCATCTGCAACTGTGAGTTTCCATCAGAGAGTCCAACAGGAGCCAGATCAATAGATCAAGGTGGGGGAAGAGAGTCAGTATGAACAAGGGGTGAACACTGAACCCCTGTTCTTGGATAAAGTGATGCTGCTGGGGTTGCAGGCATGCTGAGGAGGTCTGAACAAAGTGCTTTGGAAGCTACATCAGCTGAGCAGGAGGCTTCAGAGTACACAACATAGATTGAGAGCACCTAAGTGAATCAGGGCCTTCACTCCAAGGAGGACATGGAGGTGCAGGAGTGGTTCCAGAGAAGGGCAATGAAGCTGGTGAAGGGTCTGGAGAGGAGCAGCTGAGGGAACAGGGAATGTTCAGCCTACAGAAGAGGAGGCTGAGGGGAGAAGTCTCTACAGTTCCCTGAAAAGAAGGTTGGAGCCAGGCAGGGGCTGGTCCTTTCTCCCTACTAGCAGTGACAGAATGAGAGCAAACATCCTCAGATTGTGCTGGGAAGGTTCAGGTTGGACATGAGGAACAATTTCTTTCCTGCAGGAGTGGTCAGGCATTGGAGCAGGCTGCCAGGGAGGTGGTGGAGTCCCCATCCCTGGAGCTGTTCAAGAAACCTGTGGAGATGGCTTCTGGGGACATGATTTAACAGCCATGGTGGTGCTGGGTCCATGGTTGGACTCAATGATCTTGGAGGTCTTTTCCAACCCAAACAATTCTGTGATTCTCTGATTAATACCTGTTGCAGATGCATCTCCTCCACCATCCTTCTTTCTCATCCCTTCCTCTCTTTTCCCTGGAATATTTTTCTCCCCCTGCTCATCACTGTCATTGTGACAAATAGAGTTTTACAGCTTAAATTGCTTTTCTTCTTATAATTCCTGTGCCACAAGAATGTTAATTAAGGTTGCTTATGTTTCAGAAGCTATTTAAAAAATCTACTGGAAGATCATCCACTGTTCTTCACCTTCCTGTGCAACTCCCACCATTGCTGGTACAA
Organism: Indicator indicator; assembly: GCF_027791375.1. Taxonomy (NCBI): domain Eukaryota; kingdom Metazoa; phylum Chordata; class Aves; order Piciformes; family Indicatoridae; genus Indicator; species Indicator indicator. The sequence continues at coordinate 29,326,114 of NC_072019.1, forward strand.
CAACAACAAAAATTGTTCCCAAGATTTGAAGACTGGGGATCAGGTTTTGGGGTTGGTTTGGGGTTGGGTTGGTTTTTTTTTTGTTTTTTCACTTTTATACTTTTTTTTTGTTTGTTTCACTTTTATACTTTCTTTTTTTTTTTTTTATAATCCTGTGGGTAGCATGAAAAAAAAACAAAACCCAAAGGTTCACTTCCCAGCTTAGGGTCTGTGAAAGTGCCTCTGAGAGTCACAAGAACAAAAAAAAAAAAGAACTCCAGCTCTTCCCACAGCTCTGCTGGAAATTTCCATCCCTGTCTTCTCTCCAGGGGCTCCTTGTCACCAAAGGCTTTGTGGGAGGAAGGCAGGAGATGACTTGCAATTAGGACTTCCCAAAACCTGGGGGGTTGTGCACTGAAGGAAGGAATTCTGGAAACCTTCTTGAAGTATCCCAGCATGGTAGAGGTTGGAAGAAAGCTCTGGAGATCATCAAGGCCAACCCCCCTGCTCAGGCAGAGGCACGTTGCAGGTCCAGGCAGGTTTGGTGGAATGTCTCCAGAGATGGAGACTCCACCACCTCTCTGGGCAGCCTGCTCCAGGGCTCTAGCTCCCTTAGATTAAAGAATTTCCTCCTCATGTTTAGCTGGAACTTCTTGTGTTCCAGTTTGTGCCCGTTACCCCTTGTCCTGTGCTGAAAAAAGCCTGGTCCTGTCCTCCTGCCACCCACCACAGAGGGACCTCCACGAAAGCTGAGGAGGAACTTTTTACAAGGGCTTGGCTTGATAGAACAAGTGGCAATGGCTTTGAGCTGGAAGAGGGGAGATTTAGACTGGAGATTCAGAAGAAAGTCTTTCCAGTGAGGCTGGTGAGACTCTGCACAGGTTGCCCAGGGAGGTTGTGGATGCCCCTTCCCTGGAGGTGTTCCAGGCCAGCTTGGATGAGGCTTTGAGCAACCTGGGCTGGTGGAAGGTGTCCCTGCCCAAGGCAGGGGGTTTGGAACTAGATAACTTTAAGGTCCCTTCTAACCCAAACCACTCTCTAATTTTATGAGTGTGCCACCCTGGCCCTGGCAGCCAGGATGGCCACAGCAGTAGCACGTCAGCCACTCCTGCCTGGAGGCAGGAAGTCTCCAGGGTGATTAGGCACCATCGAATTTCCTAATCACTTCAGCCAATTACTCCTGAGGAGGTTTTGATTAAATTTGCATAAAATGCCCCCTCCCTCCCTCTCAGCCTTGTTAGTACTGCTCCATGATTGCCATCTCTTGCACCAGCCTTGCTAGGAGCAGGGGTGATCTCCAGCTGCAGAGGTGCTTGCCTTGCCTCCAGCCAGCCTTAGGAAAGCCTGGGAGAGAGCATCTGAGGATGGCAAGATCCCAAGTTTCCACCTCATCCAAGTGGATTTAAAGGTCACAATCCATGCTGTGAGCCATTGCTGTTTTAGAGGCATGGAACTTCTGAAGGTTTTTATTCCTCTTTGAGAGAAGATTAAAGCTGAAGTAAGGCACGCTGGCAGGGTTTGGAGATCTAGCTAAGATTTCAGGAGGTTCATTCAGCCTGGAGAAGAAAAGACTCTGGGGAGACCTTAGAGCAGCCTTCCAGTACCTGAGGGGGGCTTCAGGAGAGCTGGGGAGGGAATTTTTACAAGACCTTCTAGTGCTAGGATGAGAGGGAATGGCTTTAAGCAGGAAGAAGGGAGATTTAGATTGGAGATTAGGAAGAAATTCTTTCCAGTGAGAGCAGTAAGACACTGGCACAGGTTGCCCCCTCCCTGGAGGTGTTCAAGGTCAGGTTGGAAGAGGCCTTGAGCAACCTGGGCTAGTGGAAGGTTGAATGGCAGAGGGTTGGAACTAGATGATCTTTAAGGTCCCTTCCCACCCAAACCATTCGATCATTCTGTGATTCATGTTCTGCTGCTCATCACAAGAAAGCTGCTGCTGCTCAGTAGCTGAGTCCTAGTTTTCTTTCAAGGCTGATGGTGTGGAGCACAGCCCTCTGGGCTGATGGGTTTAGGAAAGGTCCTGAGCCAGGTCAGGCCTCAATTGTTTTTAAAAAAAATCTGCATTCACAATTTAACCATGGGCTGAATTTACATAATTTAATCATTTCCCATCAGTTTTAATCCCATTCTTCTCTTCTGCCCCTGTTAATCAGCCTGTCTGAATAGATGAGCCTGATGAGGATGGAGCCTCAAAATTACAGCATCACCAAATGTAAAGGGGTTGGGAAGGGACCTCTTGGAGATCATCCAGTCCAACCCCCTGCTAAGACAGATTCACCTAGAGAAGGTCACACAGGAAGGTCAAACCTTCTACTAGTCCAAGTTGCTCAATGCCTCATCCAACCTGGCCTTCAACACCTCAAGGGGAGGGCATCCACAGCCTCCCCGGGCAACCTGTGCCAGTGTCTCACCACTCTCACTGGAAAGAGTTTCTTCCACCTCCTCTGTGAAGCTGTGACCCACTTGATAACAGCTCCTGACATCACTGCTGGCTGCCACCTGCCACCTCTCCAGGTGGGGGTGTCCGGGTTTGTGATGATTTAATAATGTGCCTTGAAACCTGAATTGCCAAAATTCATCTTTGAAGACAAGTTTTTCAGGATCAAGAATGTAAATAGGAAGGAGGGTGAAGAAGAATAATGAATTATTCAGCCCTTACAACAGGCAAGTGTTACACTGGGAGATGAGTGATTCATTCCTGGCTCCTCAGTCATTGTAACAGGCAGAGGTTAAAATATGGGGAAAAATGGGAATAAGCCATGATGATTTAATGGCATCATGAGAGTTCACAGTCTCACAGTGTATCAGAGGTCAGATGCTCAACACTGATGCCATCGAGGTGGGACCAGGATCTAGTGGAGGCACCACTGCTCTGTTGCTCATCATTGGCACCTCTCCTTGCTGCCCAAAACCTCTGGGGAAAGACACAAAGCACCTGCAGTGCTGGGGAGTCCTCAGCACAGCAGACACAAGGACATGTTGGAGCAGGGCCAGAGGAAGCCACAGCAATGCTGGGAGGGCTGGAAGCTTTCTGCTGTGGGGCCAGGTTGAAAGAGTTGGAGTTGTTCAGCCTGGAGGAGAGAAAGCTCCAGGGAGACCTTCTGGTGGCCTTTTGATGCTTAAAGGTGTGGATCAGAAAGATGGGGACAGAGTTTTGAGCAGGGCCTGCTGTGACAGGACAAGGGGGGATGGTTTGAACTAAGAGAGGGAGAGTCAGACTGGAGAGAAGGGAGAAGTTCTTGACTATGAGGGTGCTGAAACCCTGGCCCAGATTGCCAGGAGAGCTGGGAGCTGTCCTGTCCCTGGAACCATTGCAAGTCAGGTTGTCTGGGGCTCTGAGCAAGCTGCTCTAGGTGCAGATGACTAGATGAACTTCCAAGGTCCCTTCCCACCCAAACCAGTCTGGGATTGATCAACTCATGCCTGTGGCCATGCCTTGACCAGGGTCATAGAATCATAGAATCAGCCAGGTTGGAAGAGACCTCCAAGATCACCCAGTCCAACCTATCACCCAGCCCTAAGCAATCAACCAGACCCTGGCACCAAGTGCCTCACCCAGGCTTCTCTTGAACATCTCCAGGGATGGGGACTCCACCACCTCCCTGGGCAGCACATTCCAATGGGCAATCTCTCTCTCTGTGAAGAACTTCCTCCTAACATCCAGCCTAGACCTCCCCTGGCACAGCTTGAGACTGTGTCCCCTTGTTCTGCTGCTGGTTGCCTGGGAGTAGAGACCAACCCCCTCCTGGCTACAACCTCCCCTCAGGTAGTTGTAGACAGCAATGAGGTCTCTCCTGAGCCTCCTCTTCTCCAGGCTAAACACCCCCAGCTCCCTCAGCCTCTCCTCACAGGGTTTGTGTTGGTCACAGGGGCTCTGCTCCCATGAGGGGTTGGTCTGTGGGTGCACATGGTCTGCAGCACCCCCACTGCTTTGCCTAGGCTGTGGCTCTGGGGGCATCCCAGCACCACCCTTGGTGTCCTTCCTACCCAGCCCCACAGCTTTTGAGGAAGGAAAGGTGTCTGGTGGGGCTCCCCACCCTGGCTGACTTTTCAAGGTACACTGGGTACTTCAGCAAAGAAATATGGTGGTAGAAGCTCATCAGAAGAGCATCAGAAATGAATTGTTCCTCTCTGCTTGATACAACATTGAACTAATTGCTGCTGTGGCTCCCACCGAGGTTCAGAGAAGGTTGGAGCGAGCAGGCACCCTGGCAGGCAGCTGTCTGGTGGCAAGTGACAATAAATATTCATGTAGAGAGTTTATCCTGAACCATTCCTTTTTCTTCTTTCTTTCTTCTTCTACCACTTCCACTGGAGTTATTTCTAGCTGCTGGAGAAGCAAATATATTAGAATATTAATTTTCCGCTTTACTGGAATGATTTCAGAGTCAAGTGCCTCGGAATGCAGAATGCAGAGGGGTGGGACTGGCACTAATCCCCTTCACAGCCTGGGGGAAGGAAAAAAAAACACAGCCCAAACCTTTTATTTTTTTGCCCCCTTTATTTATTTTTTTTTTTATTTTTTGGTTACTTCTCCAAATTCTTCAGAGATCTTTTACAGAAGGCTATGTTGTGCTCTTCTGCTAGGCAATGGTGAGCTTGCTCTTCAAGTCCTGTTTCCAGTTCCCCCACTCCAAGAAGGATATTGAGGTGCTGGAGAGGGTCCAGAGAAGGTCAGTGAAGCTGGGGAACTGGGCTGGTGGAGGAGCAGTTGAGGGACTTGGGGTTGTGCAGCCTGGAGAAAAGGAGGCTGAGGGGTGAATGGATGCTTTTTACCATGGAAATAAATCTGCTGCCAGTTAGAGAACTGTGGATTTGGGAGGGTTAGAAGAGACCTTTAAGATCCTGGGGGTCCAACCACTAACCCAGCACTGCCAGGTCACCACTAAACCATGCTCCTCAGCACCACATCCCTACAGCTGTGAAACCCCTCCAGGGATGGGGACTGCCCTGGGCAGCCTGGGCCAGGCCTTGACAACCCTCAAGGGGAAGAAATTGTTCCTCATGTCCAACTTAAACCTCCCCTGGGAAAACTTGAGGGCATTTTTCTTGTCCTATCATTTGTTTCTTGGCAGTTGATGGTGATTACAGGCTAATGATGAAAAACAAGAGCAAGTTTCTCAGGGTCAAGGACATTCTCAGTATGACAGGCACTTGGGGTTCTTCAGGATGTAGGAGAGCAACCAAAGCTGTGATAAATGGGATTCCTCATGTCTAAAGGTAAAGAAATGGTCCTGAGGCATGCCAGAGGGTCCTGTTGGGTGTCCTGGCACCAACCATCTGGCACCACTGATTGAGCCTCTCCAGAGACATCCCTTTGAGACACTGCCAGGTCCAGCTGAGACTGGAGATAGTTGTCTGAGTAGTGATGGAGCATCAAAAGATGAACATCTACCTGGGTGTTGTCCACTATGGGGACAAGCATCATCCAGCACAGCCCAGAGGAGGGGAAGGAAGGAAAATCCTTCCCTTTGAGGGGATTGGATGTGGCACTTGGTGCCATGGTTTAGTAGTCATGAGGTCTTGGGTGACAGGTTGGACTTGGATGATCCTTGAGGTCTTTTCCAACCTTATTGATTCTGTGATTCTGTGACCTTCTGGTGCTCTACAACTCCCTGAAAGGAGGTTGGAGTGAGGATGGTGCTGGCCTCTTCTACCAAGGAACAAGTGACAGGACTGCAGGAAACGTCCTTAAGCTGCACCAGGGGAGGTTTAGGTTGGATATTGGGAAGAATTTCTTTACTGGAAGAAATTTCTTTACTGGTCAGGCATTGGAACAGGATGCACAAGCTGAAGGAGCTCCACCACACAAGTGCCAGAGGCTCTCCCTGAATCCCTCTGCCTTCCTAAAGAGAAGAGAAAGGGAAGAAGGGAGAAGGACAGATGGTGTGGGAAAGAAACTAAGCCAGCTGGGAACAATGTCATGGAATAGAGACACAGAGACACAAAGCAATATGGAACCCAACCCCTGGGGGCAATGATGGCACCATGGGCACCACTAATGATAGGGGCAGGAACTGGACAAATCCCAGTCTGGACTCAGCAGCAGATGGGAACTGGCTTCAGGAGCTGGATTCCAGAACACAGGAATGAGGAAGGAAGGCAGAAGGGACAAAGTCCTCTTGGGGCACCGGCCAGGGAAGAAGAGGCTTGATCCTGGCACTCCCTCAGCTTTCTCCTGCAGATGCCACCCGTGGGCTGCAATCCCTTGGTGGGCAGCTGAGGGTGACCTACCCTGTCCGTGCCCATCATGCAGTGACTGGATATCAAACAGTAAGGTTGGATGTTTCCTTTCTCTATGAAACACTGAGCAGGGAGGAGGAGGAGGAGGACATATACAAAAGATCTTGCTGATGACAGCAGTGAAATCATGTGGGCAGCAATAATGGTTCGTTTTAATCTGCTGATCATATTTCTGGAGGACACTTTGGGGTTTGTTTTGTTTTGTTTTGTTTTGTTTTTTTCTTTTCCCCCATGGCTGATCTCAGCAGTTTGCTCCTTTTGTGGGATTTATTATCAGAGCCAATGTTTTAGGCAGCCTGGAGAAGGGTCTCTGATACCATTGGGGATAAACTCCGCTGTCCCTCTTCAATCAACCCAACCCAATTGTGGTCAGATCTCTTGGTAAATACCTGGAGGAATGAGGTCTCCCTCTGTTTGTGCTCATGGATCAAGGAGAGGAAGATGGAGTCAGCTGGCTCTCAGGTAAGCAAACAGAGAGTTTGTTATTTCAAGGATTGGATAGAGTGCTACACCCTGCAGCCACAGCAAACAGCACCAACAGAAGTCACCTACACACAGCTTGTTCCCAGGGACCACACCAAGCCAGGAATGCTGCAGGAGCAGCTGGGGCTGTGCAGGAACCAGCAGAGACACCTCCAGCATGGGGTGAAAACACAAACCTGGGGATCTGTCATCACCCTCTGAGAAGGTGCTGGGTCAGAGTTGCCTCAGAGCAGGGAGGAAGTCATCACCCTGAACAGCTACATAAAACAGGATCATCACCCTGCTTGAGGAGGAACAAGACACAGAACCATCACCCTGCTTGGTGAGGAACAAGACACAGAACCATCACCCTGCTTGAGGAGGAACAAGGGACAGAACCATTCCTCTGCTTGCTGAGGGACAGGACTGTTACCCTCCTCCCTGGGGCACAGGGGAACAGGATTTTGAGGATTCTCTCGATGTTTACTAACAGTTAAAGAATGGGTGTCAAGAAGTTGGGGTCAGACTCTTCTCTGCCTGCTTTCACAGAATCTTGGAATCACAGATTATTTTAGCTGGGAAGGGACCTTTAAAGTTTATCCAGTCCAATCCGCATGCAGTCAGCAGGGACAGCTGCAACTAGAGCAAGTTGACCTGCAATGGTTCCAGGGATAGGGCCTCTACCACCTCTCTTGGCAGCCTGGGCCAGGCTCTTACCCCCCTCAGTGTCAGATATTTCTCCCTTCTCTCCAGTCTCAATCTCCCTCTTTTAGTTCAAACCATCACCCCTTGTCCTGTCACTACTGGCCCTGCTCAAAACTCTGTCCCCAGCTTTCTGATCAACCTCTATGTTCCACCAGAAGGTCTCCCTGGAGCCTTGTCCTCTTCGGGATGAACCACCCCAACTCCCCATCCTGTCCCCACAATGGAGGTTCTTCAACCTTTTGATCACCTTTCTGGCCTCCCTCAAACCCACCCCAACAGTTCCATATCCTTCTTGTGTTGGGGGCCCCAGAACTGGATGAACTGAAGTAGGTGGGTTCTCACCAGGGAGGATCAGAGGGGCAGAACCACCTCATTCTTTCTGCTGGTCACACAACTCATTGCCTTGTTGATCCCCAAAAGACAGAGCCACCATTCCTTAAATTCACACAGCAGTCTCCAAGCATTCTACCCTCCTCAGGCATCTGCTAGAAGCAGCTCCAGAAGAAGGGTCTATAAGAAAGCTTGGGAGGGACTTTTTAGGCTCTCAGGTAGTGATAGGACTGGGGGGAATGGAATCAAGCTGGAAGTGGGGAGATTGAGAGTGGAGGTGAGGAAGAAGTTCTTCCCCAGGAGAGTGGTGAGAGCCTGGAATGGGTTGTGCAGGGAGGTGGTTGAGGCCCCAGCCCTGGAGGTGTTTGCAGCCAGGCTGGATGAGGCTCTGGCCAGCCTGCTGTAGTGTGAGGTGTCCCTGGGCATGGCAGGGGGGTTGGAACTGGATGATCCTTGTGGTCCCTTCCAACCCTTGACTGATTCTAGGATTCTCTGATTCTAAATCCGCTGCTGCTGCTGTAAGACCACATTTGAAATGTTGATACCTGCTTTAAAAAGGGCAAACCCTTCCTGCTGACAAAGAATAAGTGGCCCTTTTGCATTCCATCCCATTCTCATCCATTTTTCATGCTTTAGAGCCAGGTGAAGCCTTCTAATCACGGGAGAGTCGCGTGGGCAATTGCAGATAATACATCTGGATGGAGGTGGGTAATGAAGATGGTATTTATTAAGACACAAGTCATTAGAAGCAGCCTTGCATGCTTGTTGCACATTATTTTATTGATTTTTTTTTTTTTTTGGAACCACAGGGATCAAGGTGAGGATTAGACTTCAGCAGAAACACTTCTCCTCTCTAATCTTTAATTTGATAAACGCGGCGCCGTGTGGGTTGATCTGTGCCATTTCGAGGCTCGGGCTAGGGTTTGTGTTTGGGTTGGTTTTTTTGCTCCTCTACACAGGCTGTGAATTTTAAGCTCAGGCTAAGCTTTGAACAAAGAGGACTGGAGCTGCAGAGAGTGATGATGAAAGTTTAGAGAATAGATTGAGGTTGTTGCTTCCCTTTTCGATCCCTTTCTTCCCGCGCGCTGATCTAGGGCGAGGGGGCTTTGACTGAAGTCAATTACAAAGCTGCTCCTCATCGCAGCACTGAAGGAAGGAGCTGTGTGTAGGCATAACAGATGTCAAGCAGATAGTCCTGGGAGATGAAGAATCATCTTTATCAACAGAATAAATGCAGCCTGGGCACCAGCAATAAGAACTCCCTCCAACCTCTCGCCAATACGCATTCATCATGGCCGGAGTTAATGCGCCGTGGTGCAGGGTTGGGTGAGGATGCTGCTCTCCCTCCCGTCCTGGTGCAGCCCTTGGATGCTCTGCTGGGGCTGTCTCCAGCTGGCTGCACAGCTGGGCCAGCCTGCTGCCTTTGGAAGCTGTCAGCACTGGGAGATTGGCCTCGTTTGTCAAGAAATCAGATGATGCTGGTGCTTGTCACCATCAGTCACTGTGTGTTTGGACAGCATTTACCTTAGTGATGCTTCTTCCTTGACACCTGCAGTTCTCAGCCTATCCCTTTTTTTTTTTTTTTTTTTGGTGTCCTGGGTGTAAAAAATACATAGGTGTTGATTTCTATGAAGTATGCATTCTCATGTCATAAAATAGTGGGGTTTCTATTTCTAGGGGGAATGGAATCAAGCTGGAAGTGGGGAGATTGAGAGTGGAGGTGAGGAAGAAGTTCTTCCCCAGGAGAGTGGTGAGAGCCTGGAATGGGTTGTGCAGGGAGGTGGTTGAGGCCCCAGCCCTGGAGGTGTTTGCAGCCAGGCTGGATGAGGCTCTGGCCAGCCTGCTGTAGTGTGAGGTGTCCCTGGGCATGGCAGGGGGGTTGGAACTGGATGGTCCTTGTGGTCCCTTCCAACCCTGACTGATTCTAGGATTCTATTCATAAGATAAGAAAAAAATAATTTAAGATTCGACCTCCCAGCAGCATCTCAGTGGGCTGGGGTCCAGGCTGTCTGCTGGGCATCACACTGAGAGCTGGCATCCTCTGGGACACCAGACAGGGTGTGTGGTGCTGGGGAGTTGTGGCACCTGCTCAGCAGATCCCAGAATCCCAGCATGGTGGGGGTTGGAAGGGACCTCTGGGGATCATCCAGTCAAACCCCTCTGCTCCAGGGCTCCAACAACCTCACACCAAAGAGTTTTCTCCTCCTGATCAGATGGAACCTCCTGGGTTCCAGTTTGTGCCCATTGCCCTTTGTCCTATCACTATCACTGGGCACCACTGAAAAGAGTCTGGCCCCAGCCTCTTGGCGCTGTAGCTACTGATAAGCATTTAGAAAAACCTCCTTTCAGTCTTTTCTTCAGGCTCAACAGCCCCAGGCCTCTCAGCCCCCTTTCAGCTGCTGAAGCACCTGTGCCACCATAAAGGTACTCCAAAGAGAGTGTGAGGCAAGGAGAGGCATGCAGAGCTTGGAACAATGTCCTCACGTCCTACACTTGTCCATACCCTTGAGATGAACAATAATTACTCTTAAAAGGCTGATTTTGTCCCTGCCTTGCTCCTTTGGCCACCTCCTGATGGGGAGATGGTTAAGGGCAAGTTTGCACCCTGGAAGCATGTGCTGAGAGAAAGGTAGGACACCAGGAATGATGCTAACATGATGACCAAGCCCACACCAGCCAGTCCTGTTGCTTCCCCAGGCCTAGGGTCAGGGAAAGAGACACTGCTGATCACTTGTATGGTGGGAATGTTTCCTGGCTTGGGCTTTAAATATGCAGATGGTGTTTGGTTTTCTTTTCAGGTAGGCAAGAAGGGAGTGATTAGCCAGGATGCTGCAAATACCATTTGGAATTAATTGGTTAAAAATAGATTATTGTTTTCTGCATCTGATCAGCCAAGTCTGGTGTAAACAAGCCTCTGGAGAAGAAATGCAGGAGGAGAGGGAAAAAAAAAAAAGAAGCCAAGATGTGTGACTTTAATTCCTTGTCTCAGCCCAGGATAAACACTGGAATGACAGGGATGACAGAATCACAGACCAGTAGGGCTTGGGAGGGACCTCTGGAGGTCAACAAGTCCTGCCAAGGCAGGGTCACCTAGAGGAGGTCACACAGGAACACATCCTGCTGGGTTTTGAATGTCTCCAGAGATGGAGACTCCACCACCTCTCTGGGCAGCCTGCTCCAGGGCTCCATCACCCTTAAATTAAAGAAGTTCCTCTTCATGTTTCGATGGAACTTCTCATGTTCCAGTTTGTGCCTGTTACCCCTTGTCCTGTCACTGGGCACCACTGAAAAGAGCCTGGTCCCATCCTCCTGACCCCCACCCTGGAAGTATTGATCAGCATTGATGAGAACCACCCTCCCTCATCCTCTTTAGGCTGCTCTTTGCCAGAATAAAGACCCCAATTCCCTCAGTCTTTCCTCATCAGAGAGATGTTCCAGTTCCCTCAGCATCTTTGTAGCCCAGAAGTTTGATGCAAGTCTGTGGGTTTTGTCTGTTGCACCTTCCTGGAAAGCAAAGGAAGTTTTCCATCCCTGCTTGACCCAGGAAGGACCCAGGAAAGGCTGGGATGAAAGGAGGTGGTGAGGGATCGACCCCAACTCTGCTTCACCAACACCTGCACACCAGGAGGATTTTTCTTTTCTCTCCAGCAAGAGCTGTGCAAACACCAGAAGGATAGGAGCCTCCTGGAAATACCTGGAGCTTGTGTGGCTGCAGAAGGGCTGTGAGCACCTGGGTCAAAGGACACATGGAGGGAAGGCAAAGATAGTGTGTCCAGCAGGACCACAGCAGAGATCATCCCCTTCTACTCAACACTACTGAGACCACAGCTTGAATCCTGGATTCAATTTTGGGCCAAGCAAGGCTCAGATGAGTCAGGAGCAGATCCCCCCATTTTAATGGTGCCATGTTCCATGTACTGTGTCCAGTTCTGGGCTCCTCAGTTCAAGAGAGATGTTGAGGGACTGGAAGGTGTCCAGAGAAGGGCAAGGAAGCTGGGGAGGGGTCTGGAACACAAACCCTGTGAGGAGAGGCTGAGGGAGCTGGGGGTGTTTAGCCTGGACAAGAGGAGGCTCAAGGCTGACCTCATTGCTGTCTACAACTACCTGAGGGGAGGTTGTAGCCAGGAGGGGGTTGGTCTCTTCTCCCAGGCAACCAGCAGCAGAACAAGAGGACACAGTCTCAAGCTGTGCCAGGGGAGGTCCAGGCTGGATGTTAGGAGGAAGTTCTTCACAGAGAGAGAGATTGCCCATTGGAATGTGCTGCCCAGGGAGGTGGTGGAGTCCCCATCCCTGGAGATGTTCAAGAGAAGCCTGGGTGAGGCACTTGGTGCCAGGGTCTGGTTGATTGGATAGGGCTGGGTGCTAGCTTGGACTGGGTGATCTTGGAGGTCTCTTCCAACCTGGCTGATTCTATGTTGCAAGGAAGCACGAGGACATGTGGAAAACCAGAGTTCTTCAGCAGGGCAAGGGGGAAAACTGTGAAGAGAACACTTGGAAATGACCCCTGTGATGTGTGCCACAACCCATCCTGAGCCTAGAGTGAGCTAAAAGGAATTTGTGGTGCAAAAGTGAGAAATTGTCCTGTCAAGGTAACACAAGCCTCAGTGGGATTGTCCATGCCAGCATTGTACACATTGCTGGGACATGCCTCCAGGAGAGGGGCTGGTGGAAGCAGTCAAGTGCCCACATTCCTGGGCTTTGCTCTGAGAGCTTCTGAGGTTGGGCTTGACCTTTCCAAATGGGTTGGTCAAGGATATGACCAATACCAAGGTGAAGAAGTGAGCAGAAATACACCAAGGGTGGCTGAGAACTGCTCCCAGCACAGGGCAAATCCAGCTGAGTGATGACCAAGTCTGAGCACATCCAGATCCATCAAGGAGCTCTTCAGAGGACTGATTTTTGGTTTTTCCTCCAAGCACCCTGGGAAGATGCCTGATCTCAACCACACCAACACTGCATCCTTCTCATGGAGCACTCAACATCACTTTGGCAGCTCAGTGACTTCCACTTGACACTGGTGAGAGGAAGAGAAGGACCTTCAGGTTTTTTTATGTCTCTTTTTATGCTCTTCTATGTCACAAATGCCCTCACCTTTATAATTTGTTTGATAATGCAATGGAGTTCTGCTGGAAGTTCAGACATGGAATGAAAAGGTGGCAAAAAAACAGCTCCAGAAAAAGCAGATGTGCATCAGAAGGGTGTCCTGGTTTGGGCGGAGCAGAGATGGTTTGGTTTCAGAGCTGTGGGCACTGAGCTCAGCTTCTGCTCAGTGAAGGCAGTTTCTGGATCTCACAGCAGATTTCTGTAGCCTGGTGGCTGCAGGCAGGGCAGTGGTGGAGGTGAGGGACCTGCTGGTATTCAGTTTGGACAATAGGAGGCTGAGGGCAGACTTTCTGGCTCTCTACAACTTCCTGAAAGGAGGTTGGAGCCAGACGGGAGTTGGTCTTTTCTCCCAAGAAACAAGTGATGGGACAAGAGGAAACAGCCTCAAGTTGCACCACAAGAGCTTAAGGCTGGACACGAGGAAAAGTTTCTTCCCTTTGAAGGTTGTCAAAGCCTGGCCCTGGGCAGTGGTGGAGTGCCCATGCCTGGAAGGTTTTCAAAGCTGTGGAGATGTGGTGTTGAGGGACATGCTTTAGTGCTGAGTTAATGGTTGGACTGGTTGAGCCTGGAGGTCTTTCCCAACCAAAATAATTCTACACTTCAGTAATTCTGTGATTCAGAAGAAGGGGGACAGTGAGGTGGGATTGTTCCTACTACCAATCCCTCCTTAAGCTTGAGAAGGGGACATTTAGACTGGGCATTAGGAAGAAATCCTTTCCAGGGAGGGTGGTGAGACACTGGCACAGGTTGCCCAGGGAGGTTGTGGATGGCCCCTGCCTGGAGGTGTTCAAGGCCAGCTTGGATGAGGCTTTGAGCATCCTGGAAGGTGTCCCTGCCCATGCCAGTGGAGTTGGAACGAGATGATCTTTAAGGTCCCTTCCAACCCAACCCATTCCATGGCTCTATGATCCCATCCCGGCTTCCCTGCTCCAAGCCCACCTTTCAGGGACTGCAGGGATGAGGCAGGAGGTCTGGTCACAACAAGACCTGACCACAAATCAGTCTTATTTAGCTCTGCTGCTGTTGTGCATAGCAATGGTGGGGTTATAAGTCTTGAAAAGGAGCTGCTGGAGCTGATTTTTTATTGTGCTGGGTGACTGAGGGAGCTTTGCCACCACATTTTGAGGAGGTTAGAAAGCAGGAGACGGAGCCTGGGGGCAGAAATCTAATCAAGGTATACAATAGAAAAGTTAATTAAGGAGCTTTGGACCTAGGGACCTTGTCTGGTGGAGTGACTACATCAGTGGACAAGGGAAGAGCTCTGGATGTTGTCTGTCTGGACTCCTGTAGGGCCTTTGATGTGGTCCCCATGACACCCTTCTCTCTCTGGCCAGGTGAGGATATTGTGTGCAGTTCTGGACTCCCCAGCTCCTGAGGGACAAGGATATGGTAGAGAGAGCCTGGTGGAGTCTATGAGGATGATGAAGGGACTGGAAAATCTGTCTGATGAGGAAAGGCTGAGATACCTGGGGCAGCTTAGCCTGCAGAAGAGCAGCCTGAGAGGGGATCTGCCCCATGTTTATAACTATCTGGAGGGTGGGTGTCAAGAAGATGAGCCCAGCCACTTTCCAATGCTCATTGCTGACAGAGCTGCTGTTGGAACAGCTGCAGATCCCTCATGCTGAATAACACCCTCCATGTTCTTCAAAACATCCTCCAGGGAAGGGTGTCCTTAATGCCTGACCCCCACAAAAAAAGCACAAGGAAGTTCACTTCTCATTATCTCTTGACCCAAAGGACCTGTCATTCCAATCCTGAGTTGACTCCTGCCCAGCACATGAGGGCTCTGGGTGTAAACTAAGCTTAATTTTATTCCAGGGTAACTGATATTTGATGGCACCACTTCACAAAGCTGATGAGCTTTAAAGTTCGTGCTCAAAGGGCTGGAAATTGCACTCTGCTACCTTGGCCTTTTCTTCTGTCTTTCAGGGGAGAGGAAAAAAAAAAAGTGTTGACATGATTAATCGTTAGCAGAAAAAGGAACTTTTGCTTCAGAAGCCCTCAAAATAAAGAGTTAGATCAATAGATTTGAGATGTCCTCTGGAATATCTAGGGAAGAGGAATATCTGAGGAGCAGCTGAGGGAACTGGGCTGGGTTAGGCTGGAGAAGAGGAGGCTGAGAGGAGACCTCAATGCTCTCAACAACTCCTTGAAAAGAGGTTGGAGCAAAGTCAGGGTTGGTCTCTTCACCAAAGGAACACAGGAGAGAATGAAAGGAAATGGCCTCAAATTCTGGCAGGGGAGGTTTAGTGTTGGACATGAGGAACAATTTCTTCCTTGCAGGAATTGTCAGGCACTGGAACAGGCTGCCCAGGGAGGTGGTGGTCTCTCCATCCCTGGAGGCACTCAAGAAATGTGTGGCCATGGCACTTTGGGACAGGATTTCAAGGACATGGAGGTGTTGGCTTGATGCTTGGACTCAATGATCTCAGAGGTCTTTTCCAACCCAACGGGTTCCATGACTCTACCTATCCATGGAAGGGTAGAGTGGGAAAACGTAAAGACAAGAAAATCTCTGGCAGCTTTCATTTGTGCATGCTTAGTGAAACTGGGAACCACAATATGAACACCTGGGCCATGGCCAGAGCCAGGTCTGCAGCTCACATTGGGATGGAAGCAGGGAGCTGGGACCTCCTGGTTCATATCTTGTAACTGAGACTTGAAGGAGTGTCCCACATTGGAGCTGCAGGCTCAGAGCTGCTGGGAGAAGACTTTATTGAGCTTGAGTTTTATCTTACCTTATTCTCGGCATTTTTGCCAACCCTGCAGAACCTCAGACTGCAGCAGGTTGGAAGGGATCCTCAGAGGGCATCTTGGCCAACCCCACCAGCAGTCAGCAAGGACATCCACTCCTAGATTCTTAGAATGGTTGAGGTTTCAAGGGACCTTAAAGATCATTTAGCTCCAACCCCTGCCATGGGCAGGGACACCTCACACTAGATGAGGTTGCCAAGAGACACATACCAGCCTGGCCTTAAACTGCAGGGAGGGGGCTTCCACCTTCATCCGCCCCAAAGCGGCTCCTGCCACGCCCCCCCCGCCCTTCATCCGCCCCGAAGCGGCTCCTGCCACGCCCCCCCCGCCCTTCATCCGCCCCGAAGCGGCTCCTGCCACGCCCCCCCCGCCCTTCGTCCGCCCCGAAGCGGCTCCTGCCACGCCCTCCCCAGCCCTTCGTCCGCCCCGAAGCGGCTCCTGCCACGCCCCCCCCGCCCTTCACCCGCCCCAAAGCGGCTCCTGCCACGCCCTCCCCGCCCTTCGCCCGCCCCGAAACGGCTCCTGCCACGCCCTCCCCGCCCTTCTCCCGCCCCAAAGCGGCTCCTGCCACGCCCTCCCCGCCCTTCCCCCGCCCCAAAGCGGCTCCTGCCACGCCCTCCCCGCCCTTCCCCCGCCCCACGCGGCTCCTGCCACGCCCTCCCCGCCCTTCCCCCGCCCCACGCGGCTCCTGCCACGCCCTCCCCGCCCTTCCCCTCCCCACGCGGCTCCTGCCACGCCCTCCCCGCCCTTCCCCCTCCCCGACGCGGCTCCTGCCACGCCCTCCCCGCCCTTCCCCTCCCCACGCGGCTCCTGCCACGCCCTTCCCCCTCCCCACGCGGCTCCTGCCACGCCCTCCCCGCCCTTCCTCCTCCCCACGCGGCTCCTGCCACGCCCTCCCCGCCCTTCCTCCTCCCCACGCGGCTCCTGCCACGCCCTCCCCGCCCTTCCTCCTCCCCACGCGGCTCCTGCCACGCCCTCCCCGCCCTTCCTCCTCCCCACGCGGCTCCTGCCACGCCCTCCCCGCCCTTCCTCCTCCCCACGCGGCTCCTGCCACGCCCTCCCCGCCCTTCCTCCTCCCCACGCGGCTCCTGCCACGCCCTCCCCGCCCTTCCTCCTCCCCACGCGGCTCCTGCCACTCCCTCCCCGCCCTTCCTCCTCCCCACGCGGCTCCTGCCACTCCCTCCCCGCCCTTCCTCCTCCCCACGCGGCTCCTGCCACTCCCTCCCCGCCCTTCCTCCTCCCCACGCGGCTCCTGCCACTCCCTCCCCGCCCTTCCTCCTCCCCACGCGGCTCCTGCCACTCCCTCCCCGCCCTTCCTCCTCCCCAAGCGGCTCCTGCCACTCCCTCCCCCGCCCTTCCTCCTCCCCAAGCGGCTCCTGCCACTCCCTCCCCGCCCTTCCTCCTCCCCAAGCGGCTCCTGCCACTCCCTCCCCGCCCTTCAGCCTCCCCACGCGGCTCCTGCCACTCCCTCCCCGCCCTTCAGCCTCCCCACGCGGCTCCTGCCACTCCCTCCCCGCCCTTCAGCCTCCCCAAGCGGCTCCTGCCACTCCCTCCCCACCCTTCATCCTCCCCACGCGGCTCCTGCCACTCCCTCCCCACCCTTCATCCTCCCCACGCGGCTCCTGCCACTCCCTCCCCACCCTTCATCCTCCCCACGCGGCTCCTGCCACTCCCTCCCCACCCTTCATCCTCCCCACGCGGCTCCTGCCACTCCCTCCCCACCCTTCATCCTCCCCACGCGGCTCCTGCCACTCCCTCCCCACCCTTCATCCTCCCCAAGCGGCTCCTACTACTCCCTCCCCACGCGGCTCCTACTACTCCCTCCCCACCCTTCATCCTCCCCACGCGGCTCCTACTACTCCCTCCCCACCCTTCATCCTCCCCAAGCGGCTCCTACTACTCCCTCCCCACCCTTCATCAGCCCAAGCAGCTCCTACTACTCCCTCCCCACCCTTCATCCTCCCCAAGCAGCTCCTACTACTCCCTCCCCACCCTTCATCCTCCCCAAGCGGCTCCTGCCACTCCCTCCCCACCCTTCATCCTCCCCAAGCAGCTCCTACCACTCCCTCCCCACCCTTCATCCTCCCCAAGCATCTCCTACCACTCCCTCCCCACCCTTCATCCTCCCCACGCGGCTCCTACCACTCCCTCCCCACCCTTCATCCTCCCCACGCGGCTCCTACCACTCCCTCCCCACCCTTCATCCTCCCCACGCGGCTCCTACCACTCCCTCCCCACCCTTCATCCTCCCCACGCGGCTCCTACCACTCCCTCCCCACCCTTCATCCTCCCCAAGCAGCTCCTACTACTCCCTCCCCACCCTTCATCCTCCCAGAGCAGCTCCTGCTCCCCACCTCCATCCTTCACCCTGCCTAAACAGTTCCTGCTCCACCACCACCTTTCTTCCACCCATCCCAGAGCCTGGGACACGACCCTCAAGCAGCCCAAACACCACACAGAGCAGCTCAGCCCCAGTAAGGAGGCCCAGACAGCACCATGGATGAGATTAGAGCAGCAACTAGCCCTACCTAGCCAGGGGGCCACCAGGCCCCCTGGCCTTCGTCCCTTCTTCCCCCCCACAAAGACACATGGTGTGCACCATGGGGACTCACCAGTGAGGAGAAGACAAGGACCCCTCAGCCCAGATGGGCTCAGCTCAGAGCTTCTGCCTTTCCTGGGGGGTTAAATAGGGGAGTGGGCAGGGAGGGCAAAGTGGCCACACCTGGGGTGGGAGGAGCCTCCAGCAGAGCCCAGGTGCTCTGGGGTTAGGGGGGAAATGGGAGCTGTGCCAGGCTCTCACCACCCTCATGGTGAAGGACTTCTTCCTAATTCATGTTCCTGCTCCTTCCTGGAAACTGGAGTCCTGGGGGTTTCCTGATGGATAACAGAACTGATTAGTGGAAGCCCAGGCAGGCAGCTTGGGCCTGCAAACCCTTTGCAGTGGAGGGGAATTTAGAACAACTTTCTTTTCCAGCCATCTCTCCTAATGCACGACTGCAGTTGCTGGTTTGCTTTGCCTGCATGCCAAAGGAACAAACCCATCCACACTTCCTAAAACAAAGCACACTGCTGACCTTTCATTATAAATGAAATCCTTCCCTGAGCATCATTTTGCCTGGGGGGAAGAGTCTGAGCTCTTCAGATCCAAGTCACAAGTTTTACCAACAACAACAACAACAACAACAACAGCCAACTGTTCTCCAGGAGGGAGATTTTCCCCTTGGGGAGCCTAGAGAGGCAGGGACTCTTTAGGGTGCCAGGTAGTGATGGGACTGGGGGGAATGGAGCAAAACTAGAAGTGGGGAGATTCAGACTGGGTGTCAGGAAGAAGTTCTTCCCCATGAGAGTGGTGAGAGCCTGGAATGGGTTGTCCAGCTGCAGAACCTTGCACTTTGCCTTCTTGAACCTTGTGAGATTCTCAGAGCTGGACACAGCACTCCAGGTGAGGTCTCACCAGAGCAGAGTGGCAGAATCACCTCTCCCCATCTGCTGGCCAGGCTTCTTTTGATGAAGCCCAGGGTGCCACAGGCCTTCTGGGCTGCAACTCCCCATTGCTGGCTCATGTCCAGTTTCTCACCCACCAGCACTCCAAGGGCTGTTCTGCAGGGCTGCAACTCCCCATTGCTGGCTCATGTCCAGTTTCTCACCCACCAGCACTCCAAGGGCTGTTCTGCAGGGCTGCAAGTGCCCATTGCTGGCTAATGTCCAGTTTCTCACCCACCAGCACTCCAAGGGCTGTTCTGCAGGACTGCTCTCAAGCTCATCATTCCCCAGCCTGTACTGCTATGGAGCATTGCCCCAACCCAAGTGCAGAACCTTGCACTTTGCCTTCTTGAACCTTGTGAGATTCTCAGGCAGGGAACACACAGTTCAGTCAAGGACATGCCCTTGTGTTTCAACATCTCTCATTTTTCAGATTCCCATTCTCTCCTCATGTTCTCTCTCACCTCCTTCACGTTCAGGAAGAGCTCATTTAGCTCCTCAGACTTTTGTGGGGTGAGGGAGAGGAGAAAGGAAGGATCCAGCCTCATTTCCCCGAGGCCTCACCAGAGCAAAGCAGGGCAGACACAATCACCTTCCCCCATCTGCTGGCCAGGCTTCTTCTGGTGCAGCCCAGGCTGCTGTTGGAGAGGCTGAAAGGGCAGGACAGCTCCTTGGAAAGATGCTCTGCCCCACAATCCTGGGAGCCTTCAGCAAGAGTTGTGTTGTCATAGGGATGGGTGCTCTGAGCAGGGACACCTCAAGCCCACTCAGAGGGAATTGTCATGTTAATGGGGTTTTTCTTCCAAGCAATTAGATCACCAAGATGCTTTTGTTTCCCCTGGTGGAGAGCAGAGATTGTGAAAAGAATAATTTGTTTATTTTAATCAGCTGCTGTCCTTGCAATGCTTCAGCAGCTAGCTGACAATTTGCAGTCGTGTTCACTGCTGCAGGATTGTCTCTCACTTGGATTCTTGTGGGCTCTGATTAATCTAATTTGCTGGGCATCTCACTGCCAGCTTCTTTCTCACCTTCTGATCAGCTGAATCAGACTTGGGAGGGGTTGGAGAGCTGGAAAAGTAGACCTGAGCCAACCTTATGACCTTCAACAGGGCCAAGTGTAAAGTCCTGCACATGGATCAGGGCAATTCCAAGCAGAAATCTAGGCTGGGAGAGGAAAGGCTCAAGAGCAGCCTGGAGGACAAGGATTTGGAGGTGTCAGTTGAGGACAAACTCAACATCAGCCAGCAATGGTCACTGGCAGCCCAGAAGGCAACCAAGCCCTGGGGTGTATCAAAAGCAGAGAGAACAGCAAGACCAGGGAGGGGATTCTGCCCACCTGGGATTCTGGCCACCTGAGATTCTGCCCACCTGCTCTGCCTTGGTGAGACCCCACTTGAAGCACTACATCTAGTCCTGGTACCCTCAGCACAAGAAGGACATGGAACTGTTGGAGTGGGTCCAGAGGAGGCCATGAAGAGAACCTCTCCTATAGGGACAGGCTGAGGAAGTTAGAGCTGTTCATCCTGGAGCATAGAAGGTTCTGCAAGACCTTCAAGCATCTGAAGGAGGCTACAGGAGAGCTGGGGAGGGTCTTTTTTCAAGGGTTGGTAGTGCTAGAACAAAGGGAAATGGCTTTGAGTTGGAAGAGGGGATATTGAGATTGGAGATTAGGAAGAAATTCTTTCCAGTGAGGGTGGTGAGACACTGGAACAGGTTGCCCAGGGAGGTTGTGGATGTCCCCTCCCTGGAGGTGTTCAAGACCTGGCTGAACAGGGCCTTGGCTTTGATAATACACCTCCAGAGAAAGCCAAGCTTTGAAGAGCATCCTCTGTGGAGCTCAAATGCAGATTTCTGAGAAAGTCCCATTTGAACCTTTCTTTCAACAGTTTTTTTTCAACAGTTGCCTTTTCTTCTCAGGTCTTTTTTCATGTGTTCAAAAAAGTTTCTGTGGCTGTGAATATTTCTTCTGCTTCCCTGGAAGTGTTCAAAAAATGAATGGATGTGGCACTTCAAGACATGGCCTAGTGGTCATGAAGGTGTTGAGTAGAAGGGTGGACTTTACGACCTCAGAGGTCTTTTCCAACCTTTATGATTCTATGATTCTGCTGATGAAGTGTTCATGCATCTGCCAAGCCTCTCCTTTGAGCTGTGCCTCTCTTTGCATGGTCAGGAATCATAGAATCCTAGAATCAGTCAGGGTTGGAAGGGACCACAAGGATCATCCAGTTCCAACCCCCCTGCCATGCCCAGGGACACCTCACACTACAGCAGGCTGGCCAGAGCCTCATCCAGCCTGGCTGCAAACACCTCCAGGGATGGGGCCTCAATCACCTCCCTGGACAAACCCTAGCTGGTTTATGTTGAAGTGAAATAGTTCTGCTTCACTTTGGAGGAATTGAGAGGACTTCACACCATTTACTCTTTGAGTAAATCTGGTTTTGGTTTGTTGTTTTTTTTTTTTTTTTAATGTACAGCAAAAAGTCAATAAAAACCTTCCATGATGAAAAAAAAAAAATCTTTTATGATATAAAACCTTGACCCCTGGGATGAGAGAGGTTCTCCTCCTGCTCTGCTATACCTTGGTGAGACCACATCTGGAGTGCTGTGTCCAGTTCTGAGCTGGGTGGAGAGAAACCTCATGAAGTACAACCAGGGCAAGTGTAGGGTCCTGCACCTGGGCAAGAATAAGGCCCTGCAGAAGTACAGGTGAGGAGTTGGACAGCAGCACCATGGAGAAGGACCTGGGAGTGCTGAGGGACAAGTTGCCCATGAGCCAGCAATGTGTGCTCATGGCCAAGAGGGCCAATGATCTCCTGGAGTGCATGAAGAAGAGTGTGGCCAGCAGGTTGAGGGAGGTTCTCCTACTCCTCTGCTCTGCCCTGCTGAGGCCATAGGTGGAGACTTGAGGCCAGTTCTGGGCTCTCCAGTTCAAGACAGACAGGGAACTACTGGAGAGAGTCCGGGGGAGGCTCCAAAGATACTGAAGGGCCTGGAGCATCTCTGTGAAGAGGAAAGGCTGAGACCTGGGGCTGGTGAGCCTGCAGAAGAGCAGCCTGAGAGGGGATCCTGGAGCTGGAGATAACAATTTTCTGGAGCTCTGTCTCCAGGAGCCTGTAACTCTTCCTTCAATGCTCAGGGCTGTGTGTGGGGATTAGACTCAGCCAGCCCCAGCAGTGATATCCTGAGTCTGAGCAGCAAAGGACCTCTAGAAAGTTCTATTACTGTTATTTTTCAGTTCTGAAAACCTCTGCTGCCTTGTGCAGGGGTGCAGTAGGTATTTGGATGACCTGTCAGCATGGTGCACCCACTGCAATTCCCCAAGAAGACACAGAGAGCAGGCAATAAGGAGGGAGAGGTGGAGGAGGATCTTTCCACACCTCCTGTGTGACAACAGGTAGCCCAAAACCAGGTCCTTGGTATTTCCTGTGCTGAGCAATACCTGGATAATAAAAAAAGGCAATCTTGGAATGGCAGCATGCGTGGGAAATTCTCAGGGTAATGGCCATGCAAGATTGATGGAGAGCCTGGAAATACCATCACTGCCTGTGATGTTCTGAGGCAGCAGGAAGGCAACGGTGTAGAAGCTGCCATCCAGCCTGTACTGTGAATTGCTCTCACACAATCACCATAAATCTGCTCATTTTCCACACTGCCCATTTCCCTCTCCCACTGGAGGAAACCTGCTGCTGTCAGGGTGTCTGCACAACAGAGCTGACTGGCTGCTGGCTGTTCAAAATCTCTGGGGTACAAACAGCCCCATAAACCTGTTTTTTATTTGCTTTTCTGGGGTGAAATGGCTCAGCAAGTGGGAAGCTGAGCTGGGGCTTGTTCCTCCCCAAGACCAGTACTGTCCTCCTGGTCACACTGATCTGCTTTTGAACTTCAGCCAGAGCAATTAGCATGTGCTGGTGAAAATGAGCACACAGGGCAAGATGGCTAAAGCCAGGTAAGAGGTCTCTGGGGCTAAAGGGACAAGGACATGGCCAGATGTAGAGTGATCTTCAGCCTTTAGTCAACACAAAGTCTCCTTCTCTGGAGGCTTTCAAGACCCATCTGGATGTGGCTGTCAATGGCTCCATGTCCCAGTGGAGGCCAGGGACAAGCAGAGTCCCTCAGGGCTCAGTCCTGGGACCAGGCTTGTTCAACATCTTTGTCAGTGCCATGGACAGAGGCATTGAGTGCACCCTCAGCAAGTTTGCTGCTGACACCAAGCTGTGTGGTGCAGCAGCCAGGCTGGAGGGAAGGGATCCATCCAGAGGCACCTGGACAGGCTGGAGAGCTGGGCACAAGCCAGCCTCAGGAGGTTCAACAAGACCAAGGGCAGGGTCCTGCAGCTGGGTGGAGGCAATCCCAAGCAGAAATGCAGGCTGGGCAGGGACTGGCTGGAGAGCAGCCCTGAGGAGAGGGACTTGGGGGTGCTGGGGGATGAGAAGCTCAGCAGGAGCTGTCAGTGTGCACTTGCAGCCCAGAAAGCCAAGCAGAGCCTGGGCTGCATCAGGAGAAGTGTGGCCAGCAGGGCAAGGGAGGGGATTCTCCCCCTCTGCTCAGCTCTGCTGAGACCCCACCTGGAGTACTGCATCCAGGTCTGGAGCCTCTATTCCAAGAGGGATCTGGAGATGCTGGAAGGTGTCCAGAGAAGGGCCACCAGGAGGAGCAGAGGGCTGGAGCTGCTCTGCTGTGAGGACAGACTGAGAGAGTTGGGGCTGTTCAGGGTTGGAAGGGACCACAAAGCTCATCCAGTTCCAACCCCCCTGCCATGCCCAGGGACACCTCACACTACAGCAGGCTGGCCAGAGCCTCATCCAGCCTGGCTGCAAACACCTCCAGGGATGGGGCCTCAACCACCTCCCTGCACAACCCATTCCAGGGTCTAAAGCCTTTGGCTTTCTTGGCCACCTGGGCACTGCTGGCTCAGGTTCAGTCAACTGTCAGCAAATCCCCCCAGGTTGCACCTTTCCCACCACACATCCCCAGGTCTGTAGCTCCTCATGGGGTTGTTGTGACCCAGGAGCAGGACCCAGCACTTGGCCTTGATGAACTTCCCACAATGAGCCTTGGCCCCTGGGTCTCACCTGCCATTCTCTACAGTTCTGTGATTTTTCCCATCACAACCCAAATCCTAGAGATTCATTTTGCATCCTACCATCCAAGCTGCAAATTCCAGCTCTGAGGGGGAGGGACATTGTCCTTCCCACAAGGTACAAACCATGGTCCATTGATGGTATGTCCCCAGCCAAACCCTTCAGCTGCAGAGCTCAGATGTGCCTCAGCTGGAGCATGCAGAGGGCTGCACGTGGCTTGGGGCAGTGATGGTGAAGACAAAAACAACTGCATCCACCCCCAGCATGGATGATATTAACATTTTAATTAGGTCTATAATTAACTAATTTGCTGTCATCAGCCCCTTTAGCAGCTGGAAAAGGCTGGGGCCCTGATTGCAAGGCAGTAATCACCAGGATGGGTGATGATCTCCCTGAATACAGACATGAACTTTGGGGAATGTGGGTGGAATACCTTAGGATATGAGAGCAACCCTTTCTTCTGGTAGGTCTCTTCTTCCTTCAGCCTGCTCAGCACAGCATGCTGATGTCATCCTGCCTGGATGCAAGGCACCATGGAATCATTAGGGTTGGAAGAAACATCCGAGATCAGTAAGTCCTTCCTGGGCTGGGACATTCAAGATGGGAGCAGCACCAACTGAAAAGCCACCAAAGGAGTATCCCACCAGTCTTTCACCTGGAAAGGGCTCAGAAGAATCACAGAATCAATAAGGTTGGAAAAGACCTCAAGGATCATCCAAGTCCAACCTGTCACCCAAGACCTCATGACTCCTAAACCATGGCACCAAGTGCCACATCCAATCCCCTCAAAGGGAAGGATTTTCCTTCCTTCCCCTCCTCTGGGCTGTGCTGGATGATGCTTGTCCCCATAGTGGACAACACCCAGGTAGATGTTCATCTTTTGATGCTCCATCACTACTCAGACAACTATCTCCAGTCTCAGCTGGACCTGGCAGTGTCTCAAAGGGATGTCTCTGGAGAGGCTCAATCAGTGGTGCCAGATGGTTGGTGCCAGGACACCCAACAGGACCCTCTGGCATGCCTCAGGACCATTTCTTTACCTTTAGACGTGAGGAATCCCATTTATCACAGCTTTGGTTGCTCTCCTACATCCTGAAGAACCCCAAGTGCCTGTCATACTGAGAATGTCCTTGACCCTGAGAAACTTGCTCTTGTTTTTCATCATTAGCCTGTAATCACCATCAACTGCCAAGAAACAAATGATAGGACAAGAAAAATGCCCTCAAGTTTTCCCAGGGGAGGTTTAAGTTGGACATGAGGAACAATTTCTTCCCCTTGAGGGTTGTCAAGGCCTGGCCCAGGCTGCCCAGGGCAATGGTGGAGTCCCCATGCCTGGAGGTGTTCCAGAAACCTGTGGCCATGGCACTTGGGGACATGGTTTAATGGCTGTGGTGGTGTTGGGTTGATGGTTGGACTTGATGAACTTAAAGACCTCTTCCAACCAAAACAATTCTATCATTCTCTGATTTTAAGGATATTTCATCCTAAAACTGGCCATACCACTCTGGTTGCATGTTCTAAGCAGGACACTTCCAGAGATGAGGTCACAACATTAATAGATGAGGGGAGAGCAACTGATGTCATTGACTTGGAACTGGATGATCCTTGTGGTCCCTTCCAACCCTGACTGATTCTAGGATTCTATGAAGGAAACCTTTGGAGAATGCAGCCTGGAAAGTGGAGCCTCTGTAGGAAGATATCAGTGGAAATAACCCCACAAATATCAGGGTGTTTGTATGGGAGGAAAAAAAAAGTTAATTTGTTCTATAAATGAGGCTAAATAAACTCATCCAGTAAATGCTATTATTTCCATCAGCAGTGAGGTTAACTCAGTCCTTGATGGGTGGTTCTCCAAGGCATTTATGTCTAGGAGAGATACTTATCACAGTTCCTGATGGTTCTGGGTGGTAATAGAATTAAAATGAATTAAAACTCAGCTGTTATCTGCACATGGGGCAGAAAGGAGCCCAAGACATTAAACCAAAGAGGATCAATTTATGCCTTGCTAATTGGAAACTCTTCCTACTGCTGAAATTATGCAGAATTCACCATCTTGTGATTTTTTTTTTTTTTTTTTTTTGGTGTTCCAGGGCTGTGGAGATCGAAGAAGCTCGAGTCAAATGTAATTTCAACTGCCAGAGCTAGCCAGGAGAATTACTGCTGGGGAAATAGAAAGAAAAAGAAGAAGGGAAAATCCCACCCAGGCCTATCTCTAGGTGATCATTTGCAATCACTGCTCAAGGTTGCAGGCAAACAAATTCTCATACTTGATGATTAATTACCAGCAAAGGTCAGAAGGGACTTCTTGCCCCTCCCCTCCTCTCAGTCTCTTTGTTTCTCCTGCTGACAAGGAGGAGAAGGCTCTGTGATTACTACCCAAGCCCTTCCCTCATTAGAGAGAAAAAGAGGTGACCCAGAATATCTTGCAGTCAACATGAGTGTTTCCATCCACCCTGAGAAACTTTGGTTCTGGGCATCAACGGTAGGCTTGATGTAGAAGGAGAAACTGTATACCTGGCCTGGAGACAATCCAGTTGCCTCATAACTGGAACACAGATAGTTCTATCTAAGCATGAGGATGAACTTCTCTAAGTGATGGAGTGCTGGACCAGGCTGCCCAGAAGTGGTGGAGTCTCCATCTCTGGAGAGACATTCAAAACCCACCTGGACATGGTGCTGTGTGTCCTTCTCTAGGTGCTTCTGCTTTGGCAGGCTGCTTGGACTGGATGATCTCCAGAGATCCCTTCCAAGCCCCACTGTGCTGGGATTCTGTGATGGTGTTGGTGGCAGCAAAGAAAGGAGGAAGAGGTTTGATTCCACAATGTCACACTCCTAGCTACAGCCAAGAAGATTGCTGCTGCACTCCTAAGCTGGGCCATGTCAAAGCAACTCAGCTGTGCTGGTTGGGCCCAGGACAGAGCTGCTCCTGCTCAGAGGTGTGACTGCTGAGCTCAGGCTCTGCTCAGTGCTGCTACTTACTGGAGCTCACAGACAGCATCTTCAGGAGCAAGCTGGGGCAGCACCAGGGTCAAGCCTCTTCTTCCCTGCTCGATGTCGCAGGAGGGCTCTGTCCCTTTCACCTTCCATCCCTATCCCTGTGATCCTAAATCCAGCTCCAGCATCCAGCTCCTGAATCCGGTTCCCATATACTGCTGAGTCCAGTATCAGTAGTGCCAAAGGCACCATTGCCATCAGAGGTTGGGTTTCCCATTGCTTCCCAATCCCTGTGCTCCTGGATGCAGCTCCAGCACACCAGGCATGTGGGGATGCAGCAGAGCCACGTCCTGCTGCATGCACAGGGCAGCTCTCAGCTCTGCCTCTGCTCTGCTTTTATCTTGCCTTTCATCAGCAAGCCAGTGAAAAGATAACTCAGGTCTTTCACAGCTTGACCTGAATCCACAAGCCTGGCAGAAGTAAACATCTCCTGATTCCCCCTCCCAAAGATTTGATATGTGGCTGAGAGAGGCTAAAAAAAAAAAAGCAGCCTTTCATCTTTCCTTCCTGAAGTCTTGTCTTTTTTTTTTTTTTGTTTTGTTTTGGTCATATTCTGAATTCATAGATAAAACCCCAGAGGGTTTTATTGGATCAAGAATGACCACAAACTGCACAGAGAGTCTCCCTGTGACATTAATAGGCTTGTAATAGATATATTCCTTTGGTGGTGTTCTCATGAGGTTCAGATCAGCCAGCTCTGCTGCAGATGCTCTCTGATAGATCCCTCCATGCCTTTCTGCACAGGTTATGTCTTCATCTCCAGAGCAAACCCTAGCAGGTCAGCTTCATGCACTCCAGGAGAACATTGCAGTGTCCTCTAACCAGGACAGGTTAGAGGCTGCCCTGCTGGAGAGCAGCTCCACACAGAAAGCCCTTGGAGTGCTGGTGGGCAGCAAGTTCTGCATGGAACAACAATGTGCTCTGGTGGCCAAGAGAGCCACTGGGATCCTGGGATGGATCAGGAAAGCTGTGTCCAGCAGGGCTAGGGAAGTTCTTCTCCCTCTCTACTCTGCCCTGCTGAGACCACCCCTGCAATCCTGTGTCCAGTTTGGGGCTCCCCAGGTCAAGAGAGACAGAGACCTGCTGGAGAGAAGCCAAGGGAGAGCCAGGAGGATGCTTAGGGGACTTGAGCATCTCCCCTGGGAAGAGAGCCTGAGAGCCCTGGGGCTGTTTAGTGTGGAGAAGAGAAGGCTGAGAGGGGATCTGATCAATGTCTCTCAATGTGTGAGGGGTGGGTGTCAAGGGGAGGGGGCCAGGCTCTTTTGGGTGGGTCACAGGGATAGGACAAGGAACAATGGGTTCAAAGTTGAACAGAGAAGATTTCAGCTCACCATGAGGAGAAACTTCTTTGCAGTGAGGGTGCCAGAGCCCTGGAGCAGGCTGCCCAGGGGGGTTGTGGAGTCTCCTTCTCTGGAGCCTTTCCAACCCCCCCTGGCTGCATTCCTGTGCAGACTACCCTAAGTGCTGCTGCTCTGGCAGGGGGTTGGACCTGATGATCTCTGGAGGTCCCTTCCAACCTCTGACAGACTGTGAGACTGTGATTGGCCCTCTTGGCCATGAGCACACATTGCTGGCTCATGGGCAACTTGTCCCCCAGCACTCCCAGGTCCTTCTCCATGGTGCTGCTGTCCAATTCCTCACCTGTACTTCTGCAGGGCCTTATTCTTGCCCAGGTGCAGGACCCTACACTTGCCCTGGTTGTACTTCATGAGGTTTCTCTCCACCCAGCTCAGAACTGGACACAGCACTCCAGATGTGGTCTCACCAGGGTATAGCAGAGCAGGAGGGGAACCTCTCTCATCCCACGGGTCAAGGTTTTAAATTAACAAAGAGGTTTTTTAACCATGGAAAGTTTTTGTTGACTTTTCACTGTACATGAAAACAAGAAAATAAAAGATTTCACCAACAGTAAATGGTAGGAAGTCTTCTGAATTCCTCCAAAGTGAAGCAGAACTATTTCACTAGCAAGAGGAAATGGGCTGAAGATGTGCCAGGTGTGATTTGGATTGGTTATTAGGATAAGTTCTGCACCATGAGAGTCATGGAACACTGGAACAGATTGTCCAGGGAGGTGCTTGAGGCCCCATCCCTGGAGATGCTCAAAGGAAGGCTCAACAGGGCTCTGGAAAACCTGATCTAGTTGAGGCTGTCCCTGCTGACTGCAGAGGGGGTTGGACTGGATGACCTTTGGAGGTCTCTTCCAACCCAGACCATTCTAGGTTTCCATAATTCTATGGTTTGATCAATATGAAGATTGATGCTGCAGGAAAGAAAGTCACAAGGAGTGCTAAGCATGGACCTTAACTTCCCAGGGACCTGATCAATCCATGGAGGAGATGCTCAGCCAGACCTTCAGAGGGAATTGCAGCCATGGCCTTGCACTGCTCTTCCAGCCTAATGGATCAGAATGACAACTGCCACCTGTGCCCTGCAGCAGAGTCTTCATTCATGTTGTAACCATGCAGCAAGGGGAGCATCAGAGAATTGTTAGGGTTGGAAGGGACCACAAGGATCATCCAGTTCCAACCCCCCTGCCATGCCCAGGGACACCTCACACTACAGCAGGCTGGCCAGAGCCTCATCCAGCCTGGCTGCAAACACCTCCAGGGCTGGGGCCTCAACCACCTCCCTGCACAACCCATTGCAGGCTCTCACCACTCTCCTGGGGAAGAACTTCTTCCTAACACCCAGTCTGAATCTCCCCACTTCTAGTTTTGCTCCGTTCCCCCCAGTCCCATCACTCCCTGGCACCCTAAAGAGTCCCTGCCTCTCTAGGCTCCCCAAGGGGAAAATCTCCCTCCTGGAGAACAGTTGGCTGTTGTTGTTGTTGTTGTTGTTGTTGGTAAAACTTGTGACTTGGATCTGAAGAGCTCAGACTCTTCCCCCCAGGCAAAATGATGCTCAGGGAAGGATTTCATTTATAATGAAAGGTCAGCAGTGTGCTTTGTTTTAGGAAGTGTGGATGGGTTTGTTCCTTTGGCATGCAGGCAAAGCAAACCAGCAACTGCAGTCGTGCATTAGGAGAGATGGCTGGAAAAGAAAGTTGTTCTAAATTCCCCTCCACTGCAAAGGGTTTGCAGGCCCAAGCTGCCTGCCTGGGCTTCCACTAATCAGTTCTGTTATCCATCAGGAAACCCCCAGGACTCCAGTTTCCAGGAAGGAGCAGGAACATGAATTAGGAAGAAGTCCTTCACCATGAGGGTGGTGAGAGCCTGGCACAGCTCCCATTTCCCCCCTAACCCCAGAGCACCTGGGCTCTGCTGGAGGCTCCTCCCACCCCAGGTGTGGCCACTTTGCCCTCCCTGCCCACTGCCCTATTTAACCCCCCAGGAAAGGCAGAAGCTCTGAGCTGAGCCTATCTGGGCTGAGGGGTCCTTGTCTTCTCCTCACTGGTGAGTCCCCATGGTGCACACCATGTGTCTTTGGGGGGGAGGGGGGGGAAGAAGGGACAAAGGCCAGGGGGCCTGGTGGCCCCCTGGCTAGGTAGGGCTAGTTGCTGCTCTAATCTCATCCATGGTGCTGTCTGGGCCTCCTTACTGGGGCTGAGCTGCTCTGTGTGGTGTTTGGGCTGCTTGAGGGTCGTGTCCCAGGCTCTGGGATGGGTGGAAGAAAGGTGGTGGTGGAGCAGGAACTGTTTAGGCAGGGTGAAGGATGGAGGTGGGGAGCAGGAGCTGCTTTGGGAGGATGAAGGGTGGGGAGGGAGTAGTAGGAGCCGCTTGGGGAGGATGAAGGGTGGGGAGGGAGTGGTAGGAGCCGCTTGGGGAGGATGAAGGGTGGGGAGGGAGTGGTAGGAGCCGCGTGGGGAGGATGAAGGGCGGGGAGGGAGTGGCAGGAGCCGCGTGGGGAGGATGAAGGGCGGGGAGGGAGTGGCAGGAGCCGCGTGGGGAGGATGAAGGGCGGGGAGGGAGTGGCAGGAGCCGCGTGGGGAGGATGAAGGGCGGGGAGGGAGTGGCAGGAGCCGCGTGGGGAGGATGAAGGGCGGGGAGGGAGTGGCAGGAGCCGCGTGGGGAGGATGAAGGGCGGGGAGGGAGTGGCAGGAGCCGCGTGGGGAGGATGAAGGGCGGGGAGGGAGTGGCAGGAGCCGCGTGGGGAGGATGAAGGGCGGGGAGGGAGTGGCAGGAGCCGCGTGGGGAGGATGAAGGGCGGGGAGGGAGTGGCAGGAGCCGCGTGGGGAGGATGAAGGGCGGGGAGGGAGTGGCAGGGGAGCCGCGTGGGGAGGATGAAGGGCGGGGAGGGAGTGGCAGGGGAGCCGCGTGGGGAGGATGAAGGGCGGGGAGGGAGTGGCAGGGGAGCCGCTTGGGGCGGATGAAGGGCGGGGAGGGAGTGGCAGGGGAGCCGCGTGGGGAGGATGAAGGGCGGGGAGGGAGTGGCAGGGGAGCCGCGTGGGGAGGATGAAGGGCGGGGAGGGAGTGGCAGGGGAGCCGCGTGGGGAGGATGAAGGGCGGGGAGGGAGTGGCAGGGGCGCCGCGTGGGGGGGATGAAGGGCGGGGAGGGAGTGGCAGGGGCGCCGCTTGGGGAGGATGAAGGGCGGGGAGGGAGTGGTAGGGGCGCCGCTTGGGGAGGATGAAGGTGGAAGCCCCCTCCCTGCAGTTTAAGGTGGGGCTGGGCCTTAACAAGGCCACAACAAGGTTAATTTTGTGAGGTCATCAACTCATTCTGCAGAACTTCCCGTCAAAATTCAATGTATAGGTAGGAAGCAGCCAGAAAGCTGAGAGCTGAGCTCATAAGTGTCAGAAATGTGTTTTCTTGAGAAGAGGATAAATCAGATACCAGGAAAGTTCCCTATTTCTGAAATCTGTCATTATAGAATTGCAGAATCAGTCAGGGTTGGAAGGGACCACAAGGCTCATCCAGTTCCAACCCCCCTGCCATGCCCAGGGACACCTCACACTACAGCAGGCTGGCCAGAGCCTCATCCAGCCTGGCTGCAAACACCTCCAGGGATGGAGCCTCAACCACCTCCCTGCACAACCCATTCCAGGCTCTCACCACTCTCCTGGGGAAGAACTTCTTCCTCACCTCCACTCTGAATCTCCCCACTTCCAGCTTGATTCCATTCCCCCCAGTCCTGTCACTCCCTGACAGCTTAAAAAGTCCCTCCCCAGCTTTCTTGTAGCCCCCTTCAGATCCTGGAAGGCCACAAGAAGGTCACCTCAGAGCCTTCTCTTCTCCAGACTCAACAGCCCCAACTCTCTCAGTCTGTCCTCATAGCAGAGCAGCTCCAGCCCTCTGCTCCTCCTGGTGGCCCTTCTCTGGACACCTTCCAGCATCTCCAGATCCCTCTTGGAATAGAGGCTCCAGACCTGGATGCAGTACTCCAGGTGGGGTCTCAGCAGAGCTGAGCAGAGGGGGAGAATCCCCTCCCTTGCCCTGCTGGCCACACTTCTCCTGATGCAGCCCAGGCTCTGCTTGGCTTTCTGGGCTGCAAGTGCACACTGACAGCTCCTGCTGAGCTTCTCATCCCCCAGCACCCCCAAGTCCCTCTCCTCAGGGCTGCTCTCCAGCCAGTCCCTGCCCAGCCTGCATTTCTGCTTGGGATTGCATCCACCCAGCTGCAGGACCCTGCCCTTGGTCTTGTTGAACCTCCTGAGGTTGGCTTGTGCCCAGCTCTGCAGCCTGTCCAGGTCCCTCTGGATGGATCCCTTCCCTCCAGCCTGGCTGCTGCACCACACAGCTTGGTGTCATCAGCAGACTTGCTGAGGGTGCACTCAATGCCTCTGTCCATGGCACCCACAAAGATGTTGAACAACACTAATCTATGTGCAGCTCACCCCTGCTGAATACGGACTCTCTCCAGCAGCCAAAACACCAACAATTATTTACTGTTTTTATTTTCTACACGTTCCCACAGCAGCACTGAAATATGATTGCAAATTCATCAGTCTCTGCCCCATCTGATTGCAGGTGGCATCTCAAGGGGTGACTGAAGGACTCATGGCACAAACAGTTATGCTAAGAATGAGATGTTCTTGCCTTTATTCCATATGGATATTTATCTGAAGGATTCATAAAATGGTTTGGGTTGGAAAGGACCTTAAAGATCGAGTTCTAACCCACTGCCATGGGCAGGGACACCTCCCATTAGCCCAGGTTGCTCAAGGTCTCATCCAGCCTGGGCTTGAACACCTCCAGGGAGAGGGCATCCACAACCTCCCTGGGCAACCTGTTCCAGTGTCTCACCATCCTCGTCCTCCCTGGGCAACCTGCTCCACTTGTCTCACCATCCTCGTCCTCCCTGGGCAACCTGCTCCACTTGTCTCACCATCCTCGTCCTCCCTGGGCAACCTGCTCCACTTGTCTCACCATCCTCGTCCTCCCTGGGCAACCTGCTCCACTTGTCTCACCATCCTCGTCCTCCCTGGGCAACCTGCTCCACTTGTCTCACCATCCTCGTCCTCCCTGGGCAACCTGCTCCACTTGTCTCACCATCCTCGTCCTCCCTGGGCAACCTGCTCCACTTGTCTCACCATCCTCGTCCTCCCTGGGCAACCTGCTCCACTTGTCTCACCATCCTCGTCCTCCCTGGGCAACCTGCTCCACTTGTCTCACCATCCTCAGCCTCCCTGGGCAACCTGCTCCAGTGTCTCACCATCCACATCCTCCCTGGGCAACCTGCTCCAGTGTCTCACCACCCTCATCCTCCCTGGGCAACCTGCTCCAGTGTCTCACCACCCTCATCCTCCCTGGGCACCCTGCTCCAGTGTCTCACCACCCTCATCCTCCCTGGGCACCCTGCTCCAGTGTCTCACCATCCTCATCCTCCCTGGGCACCCTGCTCCAGTGTCTCACCACCCTCACTGGAAAGAATTTCTTCCTCATCTCCAGTCTCAGCCTCTCCTCTCCCAGCTCCAAGCCATTGTCCCTCATCCTGTCATTCCAAGCCCTTCTCAGAAGTCCCTCCTCAGCTCCCCTGTAGCCCCTTTCAGGTACTGGAAGGCTGCTCTAAGGTCTGGAGCCTTCTGTTCTCCCCAGCTCTCTCAGCCTGTCCCCACAGGGAAGGTGCTCCAGCCCTCTGATCATCTTTGTGGCCCTCCTCTGGATAATCAACATCCAAATCAGCTCCCTCCCTGCAGGTGGTCAAGGCCAGGTTGGATGAGACCTTCAGGAAGCTGATCTGATGGAAGGTATCCTTGTTCATGGCAGTGGGTTGGAACTGGATGATCTTTAAGAGCCTTCCAGCCCTAACCATTCTATGACTCAATGAATCTATGCAATGATCCTGTGCCAGTGTCTCACCACCCTCACTGGAAAGAATTCCTTCCTCATCACCAGTCTGAATCTCCCCTTTTTCATCTCAAAGCCATTGCTCCTAGCACTACAAGCCCTTCCACCAAGTCCTTTCTCAGTCCTCTTCAGGTACTTTCCAACCCAAGCTATTCTCTGATCTCCAGCAGAAAAATATTTAACTTCTAATAACCCTCCCACTGGTTTCCTCCTCAGTTCTTCTAATCAGTTCTTCTCTTCTAGCATTAGTTCTGAACACAGCAACTCAGATGTTGCCCTTGCTGCAGAAGACATCTTAATCACTCCAGCAAAAATGTAAATGTTGAAAGCCAGCCCAAAGCAGCTCCTTTTGGCTGAGATAAAGCAGCACAGACCCACCCAGCAGAGTCAGCTTGATTCATGCTGGCTGTAACTCCTGCCTGCCATATTTAAGGGCTTTTATTAAATATTTAATTATCCTTTTTGAGCACTTCCCTTGATCTCTGCCCTTTTCTCCTGGGACAGGTTCCCAGGCAGTCAGCCCTGATGCTTCTTCTGGAAGAATATTAAATGTTTGGAGAGGTTTTTATATCAGATGATCTCAGGCTGCTGAATGCAGCCAGGCAGAGTCTTCAGCTCACCTTTGAGAGGGAATCACAGGATTGTTTGGGTTGGAAAAGACCTCTGAGGTCATTGAGTCCAACCATCAACCAAACACCACCATGGCCATTAAACCACATCCCAAAGTGCCATGTCCACAAGGTTCTTGAACACCTCCAGGGCTGGTGACTCCCCTACCTCTCTGGGCAGCTTCTTCCACTGCCTGACTACTCTTGCAGCAAAGAAATTTTCTCGTGTCCAACTTAAACCTCCCCCTAGCCCAGGCTGCTCAAAGACTCAACCAGCCTGGTCTTAAACACTTTCCAGGGATGAGGTCTCCACAAGCTCTTAGCTGGAGATGGTCAATGCTTTAGTTACCACCTGTAACTGGAAGCAGAAGGGTGAACTCCCAACTGAGCTGGAGCTCACCAGCACAGGTAGGTCTGGAGAGAGCCCCACACCAGGTTACCATGCCACTGCCTGTTGGCAACACAGAAATCAATGGCAAAATAAGACTTCCTTCCCCAAACCTGGAGCAGGTTAACATCAGGCTGAGAGAGTTGGGGCTGTCTAGCCTAGAGGAGAGAAAGCTCCAGGGAGATCTTAGAGCAGCCTTCCAGTACCTGAAGGGGGATACAGGAGAGCTGGGGAGGGACTTTTTGCAACCTTTTTGAGACCCCAGTCCAACCAGTATAAAAACAATAGAGTCAGTACTTACCCTCCACGAGTTCCAGCAAGTTCCACCACCTCACATCCTCCATTTCCACCCAGCTCTGTTCCATCACCAACCTGAGGTTAAGAGGGGAACACAGCAAAGCTCTAATGACCAGCAAGGCTATCTGTGAAACAGAGCAAGTGGACAAGTGGCCCTTGTGCAGTGACCACCTTCTCAAGAGTTGGGGCTGAAAAGTCTCTGCAAGAGCAGAGCATGGGACAGGTGTGCCTGGCTGGTTGATGCTTGAAATGACTTGGCTGTGGCAGGGACAGTTGATGCTGTCACTTCCAGCTGGTTCCAGAAATAGCATGAGTGATATTTCCATCAGCTAATGGAGGAGAACGTGGAGCACTGTGTCCCCATCCTGCACCAGGTTGCAGAGGGAGGCTGTGGGTGCTGCCTGCATCCTGCACCAGGTTGCAGAGGGAGGCTGTGGGTGCTGCCTGCATCCTGCACCAGGTTGCAGAGGGAGGCTGTGGGTGCTGCCTGCATCCTGCACCAGGTTGCAGAGGGAGGCTGTGGGTGCTGCCTGCATCCTGCACCAGGTTGCAGAGGGAGGCTGTGGGTGCTGCCTGCATCCTGCACCAGGTTGCAGAGGGAGGCTGTGGGTGCTGCCTGCATCCTGCACCAGGTTGCAGAGGGAGGCTGTGGGTGCTGCCTGCATCCTGCACCAGGTTGCAGAGGGAGGCTGTGGGTGCTGCCTGCATCCTGCACCAGGTTGCAGAGGGAGGCTGTGGGTGCTGCCTGCATCCTGCACCAGGTTGCAGAGGGAGGCTGTGGGTGCTGCCTGCATCCTGCACCAGGTTGCAGAGGGAGGCTGTGGGTGCTGCCTGCATCCTGCACCAGGTTGCAGAGGGAGGCTGTGGGTGCTGCCTGCATCCTGCACCAGGTTGCAGAGGGAGGCTGTGGGTGCTGCCTGCATCCTGCACCAGGTTGCAGAGGGAGGCTGTGGGTGCTGCCTGCATCCTGCACCAGGTTGCAGAGGGAGGCTGTGGGTGCTGCCTGCGAGGCTGTAGATGCTGCCTCCATGGAAGTGTTCAAGGCCAGCTTGGACAGGACTATGAACAACACAGTCCATGTCCTCATGCTGGGGTTGGGGTTTTCAAAATGGAGTTACATTGCAGTGACTTCCAGTCATGGAGGTTGTGGTGTCCTCTCCCTGGAGGTGTTCAAGGCCAGCTTGGACAGGGCCTTGAGCAACCTGAGCTGGTGGAAGGCGTCCCTGGCCATGGCAAGGGGTTGGAACTGGGTGACCTCAAAAGTCCCTCCCAAGCCAAGGCATTCTACAGTTCCATGAGCATTGAAGAGCTGGGGAGACAACACACAGAGTGTCAGCCATGGAGCCTGGCCAGGAGGACTCCAACCAACCACCACATCCTGCTCAGAACCAACCTGATGGTGAGCAGAGCAAAGGAGTTTCACCTCCAGACAGGGGGGGGAAAGCTGCCAAGAATAAGAATCAGAGCTGTGCAGGGAAGATCAATTGAAATATATTTACTTTCTTCCCTGCAAGCCTGAGTTCTGCCTCTGCACACACACACAAACACCTCGTTAGCACGCTGAGCAAACTCATCAATTATTCTGTGGCTGCAAGAACCCAGGAGATGTGAAATTGTGGGGAAGGTGTTAAATGGGACTGGCTGATGTGTACAGAACAGGTGGGCTCTGTACTGGTCTGCCTCATCAATGCATCAAATATTGATATTTAGTAACCATAGTGAAGAACCTCTGCATGGAGGGCAGCACAGCTACGGGGCTGGACTGAAGAATGTGGTTTAAACTGCACCCCAGCTTCACTGCCATGCCCTTAGCTGCCCAGTGACACCAGCATGCTGATGAGCCAAGGGTCCATCTGCCCTCTCAAGGCAACCTAGGAGAACTTGCAGAAGAAATTGGCTTCCATTTTCCCAGCACTGAAAGTGATGAGATCATTAACTGCACAGAGAAGGAGCCTCTGAACAGTCCCTCCCCAGCATTCCTGCACTTCCCCTTCAGATACTGAAATGCTGCTCTAAGGTCTCCCTGGAGCCTTCTCTTCTCCAGGCTGAACAACCTGAATTCCTTCAGCCTGTCCTTGTAGCAGAGGTGCTCCAGCCCTCTGATCATCTTGGGGGTCTCCTCTGGAACCCTCTCCAGCAGGTGCACATCCTTCTTGTGCTGGGGGCTTCAGAGCTGGACACAGCACTCCAGGTGAGGTCTCACCAGAGCAGAGTGGCAGAATCACCTCTCCCCATCTGCTGGCCAGGCTTCTTTTGATGAAGCCCAGGGTGCCACAGGCCTTCTGGGCTGCAACTCCCCATTGCTGGCTCATGTCCAGTTTCTCACCCACCAGCACTCCAAGGGCTGTTCTGCAGGGCTGCAAGTGCCCATTGCTGGCTAATGTCCAGTTTCTCACCCACCAGCACTCCAAGGGCTGTTCTGCAGGACTGCTCTCAAGCTCATCATCCCCCAGCCTGTACTGCTATGGAGCATTGCCCCAACCCAAGTGCAGAACCTTGCACTTTGCCTTCTTGAACCTTGTGAGATTCTCCGGCAGGGAACACACAGTTCAGTCAAGGACATGCTCTTGTGTTTCAACATCTCTCATTTTTTAGATTCCCATTCTCTCCTCATGTTCTCTCTCATCTCCTTCACGTTCAGGAAGAGCTCATTTAGCTCCTCAGACTCTTGTGGGGTGAGGGAGAGGAGAAAGGAAGGATCCAGCCACAACGATGGAGCTGTCTGTATTCAGCATGTAATGACTGTGCTTAAGATGTACTTAAAGACAATGGGAAGCACCTTCATTACTGGGTTATTGCTCCTTACAGCAAAGTTACCCCATCAGATCAATCCCAGCATCCCATTCTCTAATGACTGTGATTTTTTCCCCTCCTGAACATCTCACAAATACCCTAAAAAAGCCAGGAAAATTGTTACTCCAAACTGCAAACAGCAAAGAAATTCTCCATCCAAGAGATGTTCCATCTCCATCCAACGTGTTCCTCTTGGAAACAGCAAAATCTCCAGGGCCCTAGCTCAGCAGTGGAGTGTTTCTCACAGGACAGGGAATTAGGGACAGAGCAGGTGCTCAGGGATTGAGTGCTCTTCATAGATTCACAGAATGGTTTGGGTTGGAAGGAAACTAAAAGATCAGTTTGGTTCTGAGCAGGATGTGGTGGTTGGTTGGAGTCCTCCTGGCCAGGCTCCATGGCTGACACTCTGTGTGTTGTCTCCCCACCTCTTTAATGCTCATGGAACTGTAGAATGCCTTGGCTTGGGAGGGACTTTCAAGATCACCCAGTTCCAACCCCCTTGCCTTGGACAGGGACACCTCCCCCTTGCTCAGGTTGCTCAAGGCTACGTCCAACCAATCCTTGAACACCCTCAGGCAGGAGGCACCCACAACCTCCCTCCAGTGCCTCACCACCCTCACTGGGAAGAATTTCTTCCTAATCTCCAGTCTAAATCTCCCTTCTTCTGCTGCTTTGATCCCTTCCAGTTTCTTGCTCATTCTTAATTTAATCGTGTGCTCGACAGAAGTGTTAAAGATGTCAGAGAAATAATTTGTGGCTGCTACATTTTGAAATTGATGTTGGCTTTAGGAGAACCCTTGGTGAGCTCTGAGATGTTCCAGCACTTGTCTCTTTCTTCAAATCAGTTCCTAAAAAGTTGGGATGCTCCACATCATCAGGAGTTAGCCCAGTTCTGTACTTACTGGGGGAGAACAGAGGTAGGGGGGTGAGGTAGGATACAGTGGGGGTTGGAAGGGATCTCTGGAGATCATCCAGTCCAACCCCTCTGCTAAAGCAGGGTCCACAACAGGCTGTCCAGGATTGCAATGTCCAGATAGGTTTGGAATCTCCACAGAGAAAGAGACTCACTAGGGTCAAGCTTCTTCTTCCCTGGCCAGTGTCCCAGCAGGACTCTGTCCTTTCTGCTTCCATCCCCATCCCTGTGTTCCTGAATCCAGTTCCCATCTGCTGCTGAGTCCAGTCTGGGACTGGCCAGGCTGCTGGTGGCTTTCTTGGTCCCCTGGGCACATGAGCAACACCCCCAGGTCCTTTTCCACTAGACAGTTTCCAGCCACTCTGCCCCAGGCCAGTGTCCCAGGAGGACTCTGTCCTTTCTGCCTTCCATCCCCATCCCTGTGTTCTTGAATCCAGTTCCAGAATCCAGTTCCCATCTGCTGCTGACTCTAGTCTGGGACTGGCCAGGCTGGGCACATGCTGGCTCATCTTAAGCCAGCTATTGAGCAACACCCCCAGGTCCTTTTCCATTAGACACTTTCCACTGCCCCAAGCCTGGAGCATACACAGAGCTGTTGTGACCCAACAACATCCTGACATCTCCAGGGTCCTGGAGTGGTGAGGAGCCAGGCTGCAGGACACAGTGACCTCCTCAGCATGACATAAAGATCTGGAAATGCTAAGCAGACCTTTGTGCTTCAGCCAAGCTGCATTCCCTTGTGATCTGTGAGCCCATAACTCAGTTCTGGGCTGCTTGGGCTGCTCACTCTCCTGGCCAATGGGATCCTAACAGACCATTTGGATGCTTGTCCAGTCCATCCCATCAGAGAAATCATTTTCCAATACTATCCCAGATGGAACTACAGCAGCACAGGAGGAGATGTGGACTCTCTGCACGAGGGGGTCATGATAGAGAAAAATTATCATGGGTGCTGTAGTGCCACAATCAAAGCCTAATTGGCTCATTAATTAAGAGCAATATTCAGTTATGTATTGGGTCCTAGAGTGATTCTGACTCAAATGCCTCCTAAAGGGCCTGGATTTATCTTCTGACTTGCACTTTGCAGCCTGGCAAAGCATTTGGTGGAGGTCAAACAGTTCAATTGCTGCTTTAAAATGGAGCTGAACTTCAAGAATGAATCATCACTGCCCTGCTGCTCACCTGGAGGCATCATGGTGGCTCTGATTGCTGTCAGCCAGCTCAGGGACACCCCAGCACCCAGTCACCAAACAACTGGGCCAGGAAAGAAGAACAGAGGCACCTCAAGAGCTTCTTGGCCACACAGCCTCCATTTATCCACCAGTGTAGATGTGGTGCTGAGGGATCTGGTTTCACAGAATCACAGCATGGTAAGGGTTGGAAGTGACCTCTGAAGACCATCCAGTCCAACAACCTAGAGAAGGTCACACAGGAACACATCCTGCTGAGTTTTGAATGTCTCCAGAGATGGAGACTCCACCACCTCTCTGGGCAGCCTGCTCCAGGGCTCCATCACCCTTAAATTAAAGAAAATCCTCTTCATGTTTAGATGGAACTTCTCATCTTCCAGCTTGTGCCTCTTAGCCTTTGTCCTGTCACTGGGAAGCACTGAAAAATGCCTGGTCCCATGCCCCTAACACCCACCCTTGAAGTATTGATCAGCATTGATGAGATCCTTCCTCAGTCTGCTCTTGAACTTGGTGATCTTAAAGGTCTCCTCCAACCAAACCAGATCTGTGTTCAGTGCTCCATTGACAACTTGTTAAGAGAAAAAAACCTAAAATGTCTCCTTCCTCACCCGTTTTTTGCCACCCATCAGGCTCATGGAGATATTGGGTAGAAGGTTGGACCTGATGATCTGAGAAGTCTTTTCCAACCTTAACAACCACCCAAAAGAGCCTGGCCCCCTCCCCTTGACACCCACCCCTCACACATTGAGAGACATTGATCAGATCCCCTCTCAGCCTTCTCTTCTCCAGACTAAACAGCCCCAGGGCTCTCAGGCTCTCTTCCCAGGGGAGATGCTCAAGTCCCCTAAGCATCCTCCTGGCTCTCCCTTGGCTTCTCTCCAGCAGGTCTCTGTCTCTCTTGACCTGGGGAGCCCCAAACTGGACACAGGATTGCAGGGGTGGTCTCAGCAGGGCAGAGTAGAGAGGGAGAAGAACTTCCCTAGCCCTGCTGGACACAGCTTTCCTGATCCAGCCCAGGATCCCATTGCTCTCTTGGCCACCAGAGCACATTGTTGTTCCGTGCAGAACTTGCTGCCTACCAGCACTCCAAGGGCTTTCTGTGTGGAGCTGCTCTCCAGCAGGGCAGCCTCTAACCTGTCCTGGTGCTGTTGTTATTTCTCCCCAGCTGCAGGACCCTGCCCTTGTCCTTATTCAACTCCATGAGGATTGCCTGCAGCCAGCTCTCAGCCTGTCCAGGTCAGGATGGATGCTGCACAGCCTGAGGGGTGTCAGCCAACCCCCCCAGTGTGGGATCATCAGAACTTGCTGAGGGGACTCTCAATGCCCTCAGCCAGGTCCTTGATAAAGATATTGAACACAACTGGACCCAGGACTGATCCCTGGGGGACACCACTGGCCACAGGCCTCCAAGGTGACTCTGTGCCCCTGATGATGACCCTCTGAGCTCTGTTGTGGAGCCAGTTTGCAATCCACCTCCCTGACCAACCATCTGTGCCACATCTCCTGAGCTGTTCTGTGAGGATGTTATGGGTCCCCTCTCTGGAGGGGAGTTTACTTGAATGCTGTACTTTATGGCTTTAATAAACAAGCATTTGACTGACTTCAGGTAGGGTGAGGTGGGCCCAGGACACTGGTGTGTGAGAGGAGAGGGCAGCCAGAGGGATGGGCACCTCCATTGCCCTCTGGTGTGGTGGTGGGAATGCCAATGTGATGGGACATTGTCTGTGCCCTGCCCACACTGCTGTGGTGTTCTCCTGACTCATTTTCCCCTTCTTGGTAGGGCTGGAAGGGAAATCTGTAGATCATCCAGTCCAACCCTCTGCTAAAGGAGGGGCACCCACAGCAGCTTGCCCAGGATCAAAGGCCAGCTGGGTTTGGAAGCTCTCTGGAGAAGGAGACCCCAACATCTCTGGGCAGCCTGCTCCAGAGCTCCAGCACCTTCACATCAAATAATTTTCCTCTCCTGTTCAGATGGAATTTCCTGGGTTTGGGTTTCTGTCCCTTGCCCCTTGTCCTGTCCCAGGGCACCACTGAGAAGAGTCTGGCCCTATCCTCTTGTTCCCCACAGGTCCTTTAGCTTTTGCTGAGTATTGAGCAGATCCCTTCTCAGGCTGCTCTTCTGCAGGCTCAGGTCTCTCAAACTTTCTTCCTCACAGAGAAGCTCCAGGACCCTCAGCATCATAGGACCATAACTGGACACTCTCTAATATTTCCCTGCCCTTCTTGAACTGGGGAGCCAAGAACTGGACACAATACTCCAGATGTGGCCTCACCAGGGCAAGGAAGAGGGGCAGGAGGACCTCCCCCAGCTTGCTGGTCACACTCTTCTTCATGCACACTAGGAGCCCATTGACTTTCTTGGCCATGAGGCCACATCACCTGTTTTTGGAGAACTTCTTGTCCCCCAGCACTTCAGGTCCTGGAGCAGATTTCCAGCAGGTCACCCCTCACCTGTGCTGGTGCAGAGGGTTCTGCCTCCCCATGGGCAGGTCCTCAAGGGCAATGAGTGCCTCACTTGGATCCAGTGTGCTCCAACCCTTCTCCTCCTGCTGCAGCCAGACCCCAGGTGCATGTTCCTGCACTAAGCCTCATCCCAATTAGGTGACTGCAGAGCTGAAGGTCATCTTGTTAGCTCTGATCAGTTGTCCAGTCTCCTCCTGCACTGACAAGCTCTCTCCACTGTGCATTGTCAGCAAATCTCCTCAGTGCCCTCCCCTTTCCCATGCCAAAGTCCTTAATCACAACTTTGAAGAAGCCTCATTAAAAAGCCCCAGAGGAAGGTCCCTGCTACATTTCCATAGCCTGACACCTGTCCTCCCCAAACTGCTGATGCCCCTCATTAAAAGTGGTCCCAGCCCCAGCCTCTCTGGTGGCTGCTCTTGCAGCAGCGTGCCCAACCCCACGGTCACACAGAGGAGAAGGTGACCTCTGTGCTCCTCACAGGCATGGAAATGACATAAAGAGTGGAGATGTCCTCAAATCAGAGCAGTGATTTTGTTGTCTTTGCCCCTCAACCCCCCTGGTGTCCTTCTGTGGGGGAACATTCGCAGGCAAGGCAGAAGGTGGGCATCAAGATCCTGATTATTCCTGCTGTGAGTTCCTGTTCAGATGGAGCCTCCTGGGTTGTGGAGTTTCCCTCTCTGGAGAGCTTCCAACTCCTCCCTGGCCACTGTGATGCTGGGCAAGCTGCTGTGGGTGCCCCTGCTTTAGCAGAGGGGTTGGACTGGGTGATCTCCAGAGGTCCCTCCCAACCCCCCACCAAGATGGGATTGTCTGGATGTGGAGCAGAAACCAGAGTTCAATTCAACTCTGGTTCAGTCTCACTCTCCTGGCCCACCTACATCTACTTGAAAATGGGAACATCTGAGGGTTTGATAGGGAAAAGTAATGTTGGTAAGAATGAAATGATCACAGACTTGCTCCAGCTTTTCATGGAATCATGGAATG
Source organism: Indicator indicator (assembly GCF_027791375.1). Taxonomy (NCBI): domain Eukaryota; kingdom Metazoa; phylum Chordata; class Aves; order Piciformes; family Indicatoridae; genus Indicator; species Indicator indicator. The sequence goes on from NC_072019.1 coordinate 29,370,108, forward strand.
GGTTGGGTTGGAAGGGACCCTAAAGATCATCTGGTTCCAACCCCCTGCCGTGGGCAGGGACACCTTCCACCAGCCCAGGTTGCTCAAGGTCTCATCCAAGCTGGCCTTGAACACTTCCAGGGAGGGGACATCCACAACCTCCCTGAGCAACCTGCTCCAGTGTCTCACCACCCTCACTGGAAAGAATTTCTTCCTAATCTCACAGTCTAAATCTCCCCTCCTCAAGCTTAAATCTGAATTTTTCTGAGTGTTTCTATGAGGAAATTAGGAAATTTGACCAAAACTTCAACTCTTCACTTCCAGAGTCACCAATGAAATGAGTTTAAATGTCTTCAAGCTGGGTTTAGATGACTTCAGGTTCTTTTATTTTTGCATTACTTTGATTCAGCAGTGGCCTTCCATATGTCTTCTCCTTTCAGAGGTAAATGCTTAAGGGATGCTCAGAACTGCAACAAAAAAAAGGGTGTGAAAAGGTTAAATGAACAATCTGACTTGACCTGAAATGACTTCTGGATTTCTTGGAGCTGCTAGAACCTCCCAAAGTCATTTCTTGGCAGGGCTGTAATTAAGTCACTGCCTCCAGTTATGATTGATGCTGTCACTCAGACAATAAGACCTTGCTTCACACCATGCTTCATTTCTGCCACAGTCCTCAAGTCCAACATCTATGGATATAAGCTGGGCTTTGGGGTGGTCCAGCTTTTAGGTGCTGAGCTTGAAATGACCTCAGCTTTCCAGAAACAGCTCCAGCAGGCTGGGGATTGGAAGGGATCCTCTGGACCATGATTCTGAGAGCACTGGGATGAGGAGTGCTTCATCTCCCTGCAGGGTGGCTTTCTCCCACAGCTAGACCTGCCACAGTTACTGAGTTCTCCTGTTTCTGACACTTGAAATGTTTCCACTTCCAACCCCAAATACTCCAGTTCCAGAACTGTAAGTATTTTTATCCCTGGTACCCATTAGAAAGCCACTTTTACTGCTCTGACTCCTGCTACATGTTGATGGTTTTTCCTGTCCTTCACTTCCCTTCACAGAATCATAGAATTGTTTGGGTTGGAAAAGACCTCCAAGATCATCAAGTCCAACCCTCAACCCAACACCACCATGGCCATTAAACCATGGCCCAAGTGCCATCTCCACACATTTCTTGAACACCTCCAGGGATGGGGACTCCACCACCACCCTGGGCAGCCTGTTCCAAAGCCTGACCACTCCTGCAGCAAAGAAATTGTTCCTCATGTCCAACCTAAATCTCCCCTGGAGCATTTTGAGGCCATTTCCTCCACTTTTTCCTTGGAAGAAGAGACTAACTCCTACCTCATTCCAACCTCCTGTAGCCAGAAGGTCTCCCCTCAGCCTCCTCTTCTCCAGGCTGATCAACCCCAGATCCCTAAGCTTCTCCTCACCAGCCTTGCTCTCCAGACCCTTCATCACTTTGTTGCCCTTCTCTGGACATGCTCCATCTCATCAGCACCCTTCCTGGAGTGAGAATCACAAACCTGAACCCAGGATATGAGATGTTGCCTCACCAGTGCCCAGTCCAGGGGGACAACCCCTGCCCTGCTCCTGCTGGCCACACTACTGCTGATCCAGGCCAGGATGCCACCTGAGCACACTTTGTACTGTTCTGGATGTCCTGCCCATGGCAATGCACCTTCCCTTCACTCCAGTTGAGGTTGTGGTGCAGGTCAGGTGGAGTTCCTTTGCTTTGGGAGTTCTTCAATCAGTGTAAGCTTGTTCCTTGCTCACGCCAAGCAGTGACCTTTTGAAGGACTCCAGGCTGGTTTTGCACACTGGCTCATAATTGTTTTCCCCATTTTAATGACTTGTTTACATGATGAATTCTGGACTTCATTTGAGTGACCTTTACTACTGCAGGAGGCTGTGATCACTTCACTCTAAGCCTTTGATGACTCCAATCTGAGCCAGCACCAATTTCTGCTCTGTTTATACATCTCTCACTAATTGATAACCTGACACCAACCTTCGCTGTGGCACTTGGGAAACTCCTTCTGCTCAGAGGTGATAGAATTACCCAGAGTTGTACCAGAACCAGGAGGTTTCCAAACTATGTTCCTCAGACTGAAGCTCCTCATTGTCCTCTGGAGGAGACATCTGTGCTTTGTTACCTGGTGGTCTCTCAGGCTAAATTTTTTATGTAGAGCTGTTGGTGACTGAAAACAATAAGAGTCCCAGACCCTTCTGCTTGCTGTTCTCAAGACATCTGAGAGGCTTTTAACTCTACCACCTTCTCCAGTATTTTGCTCACCACAATGTCATGGACATTTTAAACACCACAGCCTTCAAGGGTCCCTTCCAACCCAGTGCATTCTGTGATTCTGTGAAATGTCTCTTGCAGCCAAAATGATTCCATGATTCCTCTGTCTCTAAATCACCTCTTGCTGACAAAACAGCCCAAACACTTCCATAGACTGTGGAGGTAGAGTCATGGTCTGGTTGATTAGAATCCTAGAATCCTAGAATCAGTCAGGGTTGGAAGGGACCACAAGGATCATCCAGTTCCAGCCCCCCTGCCATGCCCAGGGACACCTCACACTACAGCAGGCTGGCCAGAGCCTCATCCAGCCTGGCTGCAAACACCTCCAGGGCTGGGGCCTCAACCACCTCCCTGCACAACCCATTCCAGGCTCTCACCACTCTCCTGGGGAAGAACTTCTTCCTCACCTCCACTCTCAATCTCCCCACTTCCAGCTTGATTCCATTCCCCCCAGTCCTGTCACTCCCTGACAGCCTAAAAAGTCCCTCCCCAGCTTTCTTGGAGCCCCCTTCAGATGCTGGAAGGCCACAAGAAGGTCACCTCAGAGCCTTCTCTTCTCCAGACTCAACAGCCCCAACTCTCTCAGTCTGTCCTCATAGCAGAGCAGCTCCAGCCCTCTGCTCATCCTGGTGGCCCTTCTCTGGACACCTTCCAGCATCTCCAGATCCCTCTTGGAATAGAGGCTCCAGAGCTGGATGCAGTACTCCAGGTGGGGTCTCAGCAGAGCTGAGCAGAGGGGGAGAATCCCCTCCCTTGCCCTGCTGGCCACACTTCTCCTGATGCAGCCCAGGCTCTGCTTGGCTTTCTGGGCTGCAAGTGCACACTGACAGCTCCTGCTGAGCTTCTCATCCCCCAGCACCCCCAAGTCCCTCTCCTCAGGGCTGCTCTCCAGCCAGTCCCTGCCCAGCCTGCATTTCTGCTTGGGATTGCCTCCACCCAGCTGCAGGACCCTGCCCTTGGTCTTGTTGAACCTCCTGAGGTTGGCTTGTGCCCAGCTCTCCAGCCTGTCCAGGTCCCTCTGGATGGATCCCTTCCCTCCAGCCTGGCTGCTGCACCACACAGCTTGGTGTCAGCAGCAAACTTGCTGAGGGTGCACTCAATGCCTCTGTCCATTGCTTAGGGCTGGGTGATAGGTTGGACTGGATGATCTTGGAGGTCTCTTCCAACTTGGTTGACTCTATGATTCTATGACTTTTAACACTTATCTTGTATGAAAGGACTTTTTGTGTTGTTGCCTTGATGCCATCTGCATGCCCTGGAGACCATCACATTATCCCAACACTGAGAGAGCTGGAAGGGATGATAGGATCCAGAGAACCCTTAGAATGGTTTGGATTGGAAAGGACCTTAAACACCGTCTAGTTCCAACCCCCTCCCATGGGCAGGGACATCTTCCACTAGAACAGGATGCTCAAGGCCCCATCCAACCTGGCTCTGAACAGCTGGTCTCATCCAGCCTGGCCTTGAACACCTCCAGGGAGGGGACATCCACAACCTCCCTGGGCAACCTGTTCCAGTGTCTCACCACCCTCACTGGAAAGAATCTCTTCCTAATCTTCAGTCTAAATCTCCTCTCTTCCAGCTCAAAGCCATTGGCCCTCATCCTGTCACTACAAGCCCTTATCAAAAGGCTCTCTCCAGCTCTCCCATAGACTCTTCACATACTGGAAAGCTACTCTATGGTCTCCCTGGAGCTTTCTCTTCTCCATGCTGAACCACCTCAACTCTCTCAGCCTGTGTCCCCATGGCTGAGGTGCTCCAGCCTTCTGATCATCTTCATGGCCTCCTCTGGACCTGCTCAAACAGTTTCATGTCCCTCCTGTACTGAGGACACCAGAACTGGGCACAGTACCCCAAGACAGCTGCACCCTCTAAGGCAGAGGGTTGGTAAAAGCAACTCAAATTCTTTGGTGTCCTCATAGATCACGTTTAAAGTATGAGGTGAGATCTAATCCTGTATCAATTAGTAGCAGGTGGCAGTGAGGTTTCTGGTTGAATTAACACCCAAGATGCTGCCAGAAGCACTGCAGTTAAACTCCTGCTCAAATGGATCTGAAGAAAACTCCACTTTTGGTTGAAATGCTGTGCAGAAGATTCTTCAAGCATCACCCTGAAGGTGAATTCAGTGAGTAGGAAACCAGCCCAGAGTTTGCTCCAGCAGCTGATGTTTCCTCCTCTTCAAGGCAGTTGTTGAACAGCCACATTTAATAATGTTTGTGAATAATTGCTGGAGTTTACTGCTCATTACTTCTTTAAAAAGCCAGGAAAAGAGTAAGAGTTCTTTGATTTATTTTGTTGTAATAAGCAAATATTTTTCACTATAAAGCTTGAGACAAAATAAGTGATCTTTGCTTAGGATTTGATAACATCTCTGCTGCTTCTCTGCTGTATCCCAATTCTTCCAATTATCATTTCAATTACATTGCTGCAGACTACAACAGGGAAAGAAAAAACAGAGGGAATTAAAAAGCATGTTATTAATTTTTCTAAATAAAGTGTTATGAAACAATTCAGAGAATCAGAGAACAATAGAATTGGTTTGGTTGGAAGAGACCTTCAAGATCATCCAGTCCAACCTTCAAAAAATCTACAAGTTCCTGATGATCCCACACTGGGGGGGTTGGCTGACACCCCTCAGGCTGTGCAGCATCCAACCTGACCTGGACAGGCTGAGAGCTGGCTGCAGGCAATCCTCATGGAGTTGAATAAGGACAAGGGCAGGGTCCTGCAGCTGGGGAGAAATAACAACAGCACCAGGACAGGTTAGAGGCTGCCCTGCTGGAGAGCAGCTCCACACAGAAAGCCCTTGGAGTGCTGGTGGGCAGCAAGTTCTGCATGGAACAACAATGTGCTCTGGTGGCCAAGAGAGCAATGGGATCCTGGGATGGATCAGGAAAGCTGTGTCCAGCAGGGCTAGGGAAGTTCTTCTCCCTCTCTACTCTGCCCTGCTGAGACCACCCCTGCAATCCTGTGTCCAGTTTGGGGCTCCCCAGTTCAAGAGAGACAGAGACCTGCTGGAGAGAAGCCAAGGGAGAGCCAGGAGGATGCTTAGGGGACTTGAGCATCTCCCCTGGGAAGAGAGCCTGAGAGCCCTGGGGCTGTTTAGTGTGGAGAAGAGAAGGCTGAGAGGGGATCTGATCAATGTCTCTCAATGTGTGAGGGGTGGGTGTCAAGGGGAGGGGGCCAGGCTCTTTTGGGTGGGTCACAGGGAGAGGACAAGGAACAATGGGTTCAAAGTTGAACAGAGAAGATTTCAGCTCACCATGAGGAGAAACTTCTTTGCAGTGAGGGTGCCAGAGCCCTGGAGCAGGCTGCCCAGGGGGGTTGTGGAGTCTCCTTCTCTGGAGCCTTTCCAACCCCCCCTGGCTGCATTCCTGTGCAGACTACCCTAAGTGCTGCTGCTCTGGCAGGGGGGTTGCACCAAGTGGTTTAAGTCCTTGTCAGTCCATGCCCAGTAGCTGCAGGTCTGCCCAGACAACACATTAGGTGGGAAGAGTGTTTAAGGGTCTCTCCCAGGACTCAGGTCCCAGCTTCCAGCTTTCTGGTTGTTTGTAGAGGTAAAGGCAGCCCAAGAGGAAGCTGATGGACTCTGCTCTCTTATTGCTCCCTCATCTCTGCAAAGTCAGCAAGGTTGAGTGACTTTGACTCGGAAGTATGAAGGAAGAATTCATGTGGCATCCTGCAGTCTCCAGTTGTGGTCACATCAGAGCAAGCAGATTGCAGGCTCTGCTATCCTTGAAAAAGTGACCCCCCCCAAATTCTTGACCTCTCAATACCTTGCAGCCAATCACAAAGTCACAGAATGTTTTGTGTTGGAAAAGACCTTGTAGACCATCACGTTCAACCATGAACCCAGCACTGCCAGGTCACCACTAACCATGGCCCTCAGCACCACATCTCCATGGCTTTGAAACCTCTCCAGGGATGGGGACTCCACCACTGCCCTGGGCAGCCTGGGAGAAGCCTTGGCAACCCTTTCACAGAAGTAATTCCTCCTCATGTCCAACCTAAACCTTCCTCTGGGTAACTTGAGGCCATTTCCTCTTGTCCTGGCACTTGTTCCTTGGGAGAAGAGACCAACCTCCCCCTCTCCAGCCTCCTTTCAGGGAGTTGTAGAGAGCCAGATCTCCCCTCACTCTCCTTTTCTCCAGACTAAACAAGCCCAGTTCCCTCAGCTGCTCCTCACCATGTCTGTTCTCCAGCCCCTTCTCCAACTTTGCTACCCTTCTCTGGTCCTGCTCCAGCACCTCAATGTCCTTCTTGAAGTTAGTGGCCCAGGAGCTTATGAGCAAAACTGAACCATCTTCAGTTCAGCTGAGTACTGTGAGATTCATGACAGTCTCAGGCACAAAATGAGCCAGACACAGACATGGTTTCTCCTGAACCATGTCCACCTTTTCCAGCCTGTGGTGGGTCCCATGTTGCTGAAGTTTCCTGCTGCTCCTTATTCCTGGCTGGAGTGTCCAGAATTAGATAATTCTGAGGGGAGACCTCATTAACCCTGTACAGCTCCCTCCCAGAAGGTCAGAGCCAGATGGGGGTCAGTCTCTTCTCACACACAAGTAATAGGACAAGAGGTAACCACCTCAGCTGGAGCCAGGGGAAGTTCATAGAATCACAGAATTGCCATGGTTGGAAGGGACCGCAAGGATCATCCAGTTCCAACCCCCCTGCTGTGGGCAGGTTGCTCAGAGCCTCATCCAGCCTGGCTGCAAACACCTCCAGGGCTGGGGCCTCAACCACCTCCCTGCACAACCCATTGCAGGCTCTCACCACTCTCCTGGGGAAGAACTTCTTCCTCACCTCCACTCTCAATCTCCCCACTTCCAGCTTGATTCCATTCCCCCCAGTCCTGGCACTCCCTGAGAGCCTAAAAAGTCCCTCCCCAGCTTTCTTGGAGCCCCCTTCAGATCCTGGAAGGCCACAAGAAGCTCACCTCAGAGCCTTCTCTTCTCCAGACTCAACAGCCCCAACTCTCTCAGTCTGTCCTCATAGCAGAGGAGCTCCAGCCCTCTGCTCATCCTGGTGGCCCTTCTCTGGACACCTTCCAGCATCTCCAGATCCCTCTTGGAATAGAGGCTCCAGACCTGGATGCAGTACTCCAGGTGGGGTCTCAGCAGAGCTGAGCAGAGGGGGAGAATCCCCTCCCTTGCCCTGCTGGCCACACTTCTCCTGATGCAGCCCAGGCTCTGCTTGGCTTTCTGGGCTGCAAGTGCACACTGACAGCTCCTGCTGAGCTTCTCATCCCCCAGCACCCCCAAGTCCCTCTCCTCAGGGCTGCTCTCCAGCCACTCCCTGCCCAGCCTGCATTTCTGCTTGGGATTGCCTCCACCCAGCTGCAGGACCCTGCCCTTGGTCTTGTTGAACCTCCTGAGGTTGGCTTGTGCCCAGCTCTCCAGCCTGTGCCCACCTCTCCAGCCTGTAAGGGCTCTGAGGCACTGGAAGAGGCTCCCCAGGGACATGGTGGAGTCACCATGCCTGGAGGTGTTTCAAACCACATGGGTGTGGTGCTGAGGGACATGGTTAAGAGTCAGAGGCTCAGCAGCAGTGTTGGGAGTGTGATCCCTAGGGACGTGCCTGGACTTGATGATCTCAGAGGTCTCTTCCAACCTCAACAGCTCTGTGATTCTGTGCTTCTAAGTAAACATACACAAGGAGCAGTCACTCCTTTCACTGCTATGTGGGCAGCTCCAGGCTCTGGAGATCAATGGACCTCCAGAAGAAGCTGCCAAGTGCAGGCAGCAATAAGAATGTTATCTGGGATTGGTTTGCCTTGATTTCCAAGGAAGCAAAATGAAGAAACAATTGAGTCTGTATTTATGTTTTGGTGTTCCAGAGAAAACTGGAGAGAGGTCAGAGCTAAGATTTTATGTGAAAGCATATTTTAATTGGAGCTATCCAAGTAATTGGCTATTATTTGATTTTTTTTTCAATTTCTTTTTTTTTATTGAGCTTTTTAATTTATTGCCTTACTCTATAATTGGATTTAAATGAAAAGGGTTTGTGGCTCTATCATTATTAGCATTTTTTTTTCTGATTGCCTAGAAATGAGTTTTGTTTAATTTCTCTCTGCTAGCCCTGGGTGGACTTAACACCAATCTGACTGGGAAACTGGTCAGACACTGGAACAAGTCACCCAGGGAGATGCTGGATGAGGCCTTGAGCAACCTGCTGTAGGTGGAAGATATCCCTGCCCATGGCAGGGAGATTGGAAGATTTAAGGTCCCTTCCAACCCAAACTCTTCCATGATTCTATGATTCTGTGAAACTGGGGTCTCAGTCTTGCACTCACCTTTCTTGTCCAAGCTGAATTTTGAGGACCACCTGGTGACAGAAGCTGCCAGGCTCAGGATTTAAGGATGTTGATTCCACGTTTCTGGAGGAGGACAGAGGGAATCACAGAAAGCACTGAGTTGGAAAGTACCTCTAGTCCAACCCCCCTGCAGTAAGCAGGGACATCCCCAACTAGATTAGGATATAACACATAAAGATTAAAAAAAAAAGAGGGGAGGAAGGGTTCCAGCATCTGACAGATGCCCTCCAGCACCTGATTGCTCTTCTCATCTCCCCCATCTACACCAGACATTGCCATGATCCCAGTTTGAGATGGACAGGCACTGGTCTCTGGCTTCTCTGAACATGACAGCAAACTTCTGTACAGCTGAAACTTGTAGATGCTAGAGGAAGATGTAGAATCACAGAACTCCTTGGCTTGGAAAAGGTCTCTAAGGCCATCGAGTCCAACCATCAGCCCAGCACCACCATGGCCATTAAACCATGGCCCCAGCTGCCATGGCCACACCTTTCTTGAACTCCTCCAGGGATGGGCACTTCACCACCTACCTGAGAAGCCTCTTCCAATGCTTGACCAAATGAGAAGCCATAAAGCAGCTGAGAAGGGTGGAGAGAGAAAGCACTGAGAGGTGCTGAGAAGAATGATTTTCGTGGGGGTCATTTCCATCATAGCCCAGTGGAAAGACTTCTGGGGTTAGAAGTCTGTCCTGACCCTGCCAGGAAGGAAGCAGACAGGGATGGGATGGACAGGATCTCTGGAGAGCGGAAGCCAGGCTGGCAGGATTGTGTTGCTGTCCTCCTGTGTGACCTTCTTTAGGTGAATTTGCCTTGGCAGAGGGCTTGGATCAATGCTCTCCAGAGATCCCTTCCAACCCCTAACATTCTGTGATTCTGTAACTGATGGAGCCTCTCCCCTACCTTCATCCCCACTGAGGCCAGAGGTGCTTTGCTGGGAGCTGAGCTGGCTGCTGAAGGGCTGCTTGCTCATTCCCAGCAGCAGCAGCAGCCCTGGACCTCTGCAGCAGACCTTGCAGAAGGCTCCTGGATGCAGAATTGATGGTGAGGTTGGCTGGTCTGCTGCATGCTCATCCTTCTGCTGATTCAAACTGCAGCATGTCCTGCTTGTGTTTGACAAGAGGAGGAATCTGGGTGGCATCTGCAATCATCCTCACCCCTCTTCCCAGAGATGAAGTTGAGGCAGTGAATTGGAGTTTGCAGAGAGCAGAGTCAGCTGGGGACCCTTGGAGTCAGTGGCTCTGCAGAAAAAACAAAACAAAACAAAACAAAACAAAACACACTGGTAGTGCCTCTTCCTTGGGAAGTGGAAAGATCTCAACTGAAACATGACTCCAAAAGTGCATCTGACATGAAAAGGAAGAAAGGCAGAGAGTTAGTTCAGAGGAGACAGACGTGTAGTGATGTGGTGGCTTTTGTCAGCTGCTATTCTAACCCTGTCACTCATGGTTTGCCCCCACAAAATCAGTTCAAATTGAAAGGAAACCTTCCAAGCCCTCCAGTGATCCCAGCTGACAGCTGGTGGCCATTGCTGGTTGGCTCAGGTTGTCATCTCATCAGCAGCTGTCACTTCCTGTAGGTAGAAGGATTTAAAGGATAAGAGAAGAATTATCTCTTGACATGAGTCTCAGGTGTTTGGGGAAAACAAGGAGTTTATAGTTCCATCAAGGACCAGTGGTACCCTCACCTGAGGCTACACATGAGATGGGGAGCTCTGCACACCTGTCCTGAGCTCTGTCCCACTGGTGAGGGGACCACCAAAGAGTGGTTAGAAAGGATCTCCTGAATGATGTCCAAAGACAGAACATTATCAGGGAAAAAAAAAAATTCAGTCCACCAAAGGATGGAAATCTACCTCAGATATCTGCTGAGATCTAAATCCCACCTCCTGGGATTCCACACTCAGGGACATGCTGATCCCACAGCCACTAGGACACTGGGATCTGCTGGTGGGGTGCTTGTCCCTCTCAGAGAGAGAAGAGGCAGACCTGCAAGGCTCCATCAGCCTGGGTTTGGAGTTCTGGGTGGTCTTACCTGAGCAGGGAGGTGGACCAGGTGATGTCCAGAGGTCCTCTCTGATCTCAACCAGCCTATGGTCCACCCCTCTGATCATCTGTGTGGCCTTCTCTGGACCTGCTCCAACAGTTTCATGCCTCTCTTATGCTGGGAGAGCCAGAGCTGGCCACAGAGCTGCAGGGGAGGTCATAGAATCCTAGAATCAGTCAGGGTTGGAAGGGACCTCAAGGATCATCCAGTTCCAACCCCCCTGCCATGCCCACCTCACACTACAGCAGGCTGGCCACAGCCTCATCCAGCCTGGCTGCAAACACCTCCAGGGATGGGGCCTCAACCACCTCCCTGCACAACCCATTGCAGGCTCTCACCACTCTCCTGGGGAAGAACTTCTTCCTCACCTCCACTCTCAATCTCCCCACTTCCAGCTTGATTCCATTCCCCCCAGTCCTATCACTCCCTGAGAGCCTAAAAAGGATAAAAGGTCTCCCCAGAGCAGAGCAGAGCAGAGCAGAGGGGCAGACTCACCTCTCTATGTGCTGGCCACTCTGCTTTTGCTGCAGCCTGAGATGCAGACCTGTCCAAACACAGCAGGGGGGGAGAAAGGTCAGCTGCAGCTTCTGCCAGGCAAAGCCCTGCTCTTCCCCCTCCCCAGCTCTCGGCCATCCATATCCTCCCCACACTTGCAGGTGTGAGGAGCGCTGCAGGACTGCAGGGAGCAGATCCCAGCTGTGGCCAGGTGTGATTGGCATCCTACAAATGCAAGGGGCAAGTTCTCCCCAATCAATCAGCTTCTGAGAACTCAAAGTTCAAGCCATTAATTAAGTTAGGAAGCTGCATGAAGGCACAGAGGAGCTAAAGGAAAGTGGAGATCAATTTCCAGTATCAATTTCCAGTATCAGCCCACCTTCCATGAGCACCTCTGCCAGGATTGGTGCTGGCACAGCTCCTCAGTAGGTGGTGGACAGCTGACATCAACATGACACCCACATGAATTTCCCACTCCTTCTCTGATTCATGGATTCATGGAATGGTTTGAGTTGGAAGGGACCTTAAAGCTCATCTAGTCCCAACCCCCTGCCATGGACAGGGATACCTTCCACTAGACCTGGTTGCTCAAGGCCTCATCCAGCCTGGCCTTGAAGGTTGCATCTTTCTTCTGCACATACAACAGATGTGGTACTGTGTGTGCTGGGCTCCTGAGGATTATAGAATAATAAACTGGTTTGGGGGGGATCAAGGTCATCCAGTCCAACCCCTCTGCAGTCAGCAGGGACATCTACAACTAGAGCAGGTTGCTCAGAGCACCAGAAAGCCTGACCTGCAATGAATGGTTCCACGGATGGGGCAGCTATGACCTCTCTGGCCCCTGCTCAAAAGTCTGTCCCCAGCTTTCTGACAGATCCCCAAGTAACCTCCCAAAAGAGACTCCTGGTTAAAACACAGAAACCCAGGGTTGGAATTCACTGATTCCCATGCTTATAACACAGGGACATAGAGAATGACAGAATCATTTTGGTTGGAAGAGACCTTTAAGACCATCAAGTCCAACCATTAACCCAGCACTGCCAGGTCACCACTAACCCACATCTGCACAGCTTTGAAAGCCCTCTGGGGATGGGGACTTCACCACTGCCCTGAGCAGCCTGGTCCAGACCTTGACAACCCTGATGGGGAAGAAATTGTTCTTCATGCCCAACCTAATCTTCCCCTGGGGCAACTTGAGGCTGTTTTCTATTGTCCTATCACTTGTTGCTTAGGAGGAGGGGATGTCAGGCACTCCTTCCAGTTTGGTACCATCAGAAGACTGGTTGAGGGTAAACCCACCTTGTTAGAGGAGGTTTCTCAGGTTGCAACATGCTACAAGACAAGGCTGAAGGTCTAGAAAAGGCAAGGCATGACAAGGTTGAATGGTCACAGTGGTGTTGGGTTGATGTTTGACTCAATGATCTTAGAGGTTTTTTCCAGCTGAAACAATTCTGGGACTGTGATTCCAAAGCTGGATCATCCCTGGCTTTACCACAAACTTTGGTTTGGACTCTTCATAATAAATAATTCAGTTGCTATCTGGGCAGGATTGATGATCAATATCTTTATCAGTGACCTGACTGAGGGCATTGAGTGCACCCTCAGCAAGTTCTGATGATACAAAACTGGGAGGGTTGGCTGACACCCCTCAGGCTGTGCAGCATCCAACCTGACCTGGACAGGCTGAGAGCTGGCTGCAGGCAATCCTCATGGAGTTGAATAAGGACAAGGGCAGGGTCCTGCAGCTGGGGAGAAATAACAACAGCACCAGGACAGGTTAGAGGCTGCCCTGCTGGAGAGCAGCTCCACACAGAAAGCCCTTGGAGTGCTGGTGGGCAGCAAGTTCTGCATGGAACAACAATGTGCTCTGGTGGCCAAGAGAGCAATGGGATCCTGGGCTGGATCAGGAAAGCTGTGTCCAGCAGGGCTAGGGAAGTTCTTCTCCCTCTCTACTCTGCCCTGCTGAGACCACCCCTGCAATCCTGTGTCCAGTTTGGGGCTCCCCAGTTCAAGAGAGACAGAGACCTGCTGGAGAGAAGCCAAGGGAGAGCCAGGAGGATGCTTAGGGGACTTGAGCATCTCCCCTGGGAAGAGAGCCTGAGAGCCCTGGGGCTGTTTAGTGTGGAGAAGAGAAGGCTGAGAGGGATCTGATCAATGTCTCTCAATGTGTGAGGGGTGGGTGTCAAGGGGAGGGGGCCAGGCTCTTTTGGGTGGGTCACAGGGATAGGACAAGGAACAATGGGTTCAAAGTTGAACAGAGAAGATTTCAGCTCACCATGAGGAGAAACTTCTTTGCAGTGAGGGTGCCAGAGCCCTGGAGCAGGCTGCCCAGGGGGGTTGTGGAGTCTCCTTCTCTGGAGCCTTTCCAACCCCCCCTGGCTGCATTCCTGTGCAGACTACCCTAAGTGCTGCTGCTCTGGCAGGGGGTTGGACCTGATGATCTCTGGAGGTCCCTTCCAACCTCTGATATTCTGTGACACTGTGAGACTGTGATGGTTTGGGTGAATTAATTTCCTGTTTTCTAGATCTGTGTTAAAAGGAACTGAAATTTCGAGCTCATTTTGAAGTAATTTTGAATGAATAAAAATATTTTTGCTCTGATGAAATCCAAATGTTGTCAGGATGTTAATCTTCAAAAGCCTTAATTTTTTAATATTTTTATTCTTTTTTTAAAGTGTAAGACACTAATGGCTTCACTTGGAGAAGCTCCTTGGAAACAGAAGATCAAACCCATTCCCTTAAAACTGTTGAAGTGAAATCTGTCAACTCTGCTGAAATCCTTGATTTTGGGGTTTTAAAAGCCAAATTTCCTCGAGCTCTACTTCATGTTCAGAAAGGAACCTGATTTAAATGACAATGGAATTTTGCATGGGAAAATAAATAAATTAATCAACCATTTGACTTGGAACTGCAACCGACAGACAGAAAATCATCAGCTCGAGGCTTTGAAATATCCAAGTCCTCTGAATTAGCTCTGGCTGAGGCATAAACAAAACTCCACATCTGCCAGGGCTTCAGAGGACATGGAGAACACAGAGAGAAGAAGAAGTGACATCTGTCTACAGATCCTTCTCCTCCCCTTCTACTCTGCCTTGGTGAGGCCACATGCAGAGTGTTGTGTCCAGTTCTGGGCTCCCCCTTCAAGAGAGACAGGAAGAGTCCAGTGGAGGAGAAAATATTGATGAAGGAACTGCAGCTGTCTGATGAGGAAAGGCTGAGAGACCTGGGGCTGTTGAGCCTGGAGGAGAGGACTGAGGGGATATCCTGCTAGTGTTCATAGATATCTGAAGGGTGGGTGTCCAGAAGAAGGGGCCAGGCTCTTGTCACTGGTGTCCTGTGATAGGACAAGGGGCAACAGATACAAACTGGAAGGCACAAAGCTCCACCTCAACAGGAGGAGAAACTTCTTTGTTGTGAGGGTGCTGGAGCCCTGGAGCAGGCTGCCCAGAGAGGCTGTGGAGTGTCTTTCTCTGGAGAGTTCCAAGACCCATCTGGATGCATTCCTGTGTGACCTCCTTTTGGCAGGGGTGTTGGACTGGATGATCTTCAGAGGTCCCTTCCCAGCCCTACCATTCTGTGATTCTCTGACTCTACGAACACAGAATTATCACAGAATTGTTTTGATTAGAGAAGATCTCTGAGATTACCCAGTCCAGTCTTCAACCCAACCCCACAATGGCCAGTAAGCCACCTCTCCAAGCACCACATCCTCCTGGTTCTTTAGCACCTCCAGGGACATGGTGCAGTGTGACACCTCAGTCACCTCAGCAGGAGCCCACTCCAAAGATCCTCTCTTTCCAGCTTTTCCACACCTTCTGTTGGAGTGTTTTTTGTTGTTCCACCCTTAGCTCCTCTCCCATCCCACTACAACAACCCCACATTTCCTAACCAGAGCCACTCTCAGTCTCCAGCCTATCAAAGCCCAGCCAAAGCAGGCTGTGGGTCCTTCCTTCTCCATGATTAAAGCCTTTTCATTGTTTTGCAGATAAAGTGGATGGAAAGAAAATCTTTTTTTGCCCACAGGTTAGTGACAGGCAGCCTGGCACTAATGAGGGGCTGCTGCCAGCACACACAAGCTGCACATCAAAACACACACAAAGGAAGACAATTATTTTCCCTTTCCTTCAAAGTTCTCCCCACCCAACACAGGATCCTTCAGATGCACATCATTAAGTCAGCCACCCAGACACAATCCAGCCCCAAAACCTCGTTTGGCCACTCTGGCAGCTGGGCAGGAGCTGCCAGATCTACATCTCTAAAGCTTCATTGTTAGGAAATCAGGACAAAAACATGCTCTCCATTGCTGTGGGCTGTGTGCCACCTCCCTGCTACCCACAGTGAGCTGCAGGAAAGGGAGCAGCACCCTGCTTGGTGCTCATAAAGCCTGTGGTGGCTGTGCTGTCACTCCTCCTTCCTGCCCATGCTAAACAAATTGAGGATGGCTCAGGAGCTACTGGACAGAGTCCAGTGGAGTTTCTCAAGATGCTGAGGGGTCTGGAGCAGCTCTGTGAGGAGGAAAGGCTGAGAGACCTGGGGCTGGTGAGCCTGCAGAAGAGCAGCCCCAGAGGGGATCTGCTCAGTTCTCAGGTGGTGCCAAGGGAATGGGGCCAAACTCTTCCCAGTGGTGCCCAGCAATAGGACACCCAGTGATAGGGGCAATGGGCACAGAATGGAACCCAGCAGGAGAAACTTCTTTGATGTGAAGGTGCTGGAGGCCTGGAGCAGGCTGCCCAGAGAGGTTGTGGAGTCTCCTTGTGTGGAGAGCTTCCAACCCCAGCTGGCCATTGTGATCCTGGGCAAGCTGCTGTGGGTGCCCTGCTTTAGCAGAGAGGTTGGACTGGATGATCTCCAGAGGTCCCTTCCAATGCTAAATTCTGGTATTACAGAGGGCCCCACCTTGTTCTGACCACAACAGCAACACTGGCACTTGCTTTAAACCCAGCCTGATGCTTCAGGGAGACTGAAGACCTTCTGTGGAAAACACCTCAGCAATCAGGGCAGAAGTTCTTGGGCCATGCAAGCAGAGAGACCTAAAGCTTGGTTAAAACAGTGGTGAAATTGGCAAAAAGTGTCTGTGATTGATCATGAACTGGATCTGTGCTGGTTCACCTGGTGCTCACCACACAGCACTGAGGTTGTAGATTTGTTTCCAAGTGTGTGTTTCTAGTTCTTGGATGTCCTCTTGGAGGTACTGACACTCCAACCAGGAATAGCTGCCTGTACTTCAGTTTTAATCACAGAATCAGTCAGGGTTGGAAGGGACCACAAAGATCATCCCCCTGCCATGGGCAGGGAGACCTCACACTACAGCAGGCTGGCCAGAGCCTCATCCAGCCTGGCTGCAAACACTTCAGGGATGGGGCTGTCTCTGTCACAGGACACCAGCATCCCACTGTGGTGGGGTCTGGAAGGGACCCCCTTCTAAAGCAGGACCACCTGCAGCAGCTTGCCCAAAATCACAATGGCCAGCTGGGGTTGGAAGCTCTCCACACAAGGAGACTCCACAACCTCTCTGGACAGCCTGCTCCAGGGCTCCAGCACCCTCACACCAAACAAGTTTCTCCTCCTGTTCAGGTGGAGCCTGCTGGGTTCCATTTTACTGTACAAAACATTTTCAGCTGAAATCTCAGGAGTAGAGAAGATGTATTTGCTCCTTCCAGAGATTCCCTGATGGAAAGATGATCAGAAAAAGAAAAGGTAAAAAAGGAGGGGGAATAAATAGTTGTAAGCTCTTCAATCAGAGATTCACAGAATGCATTGTGTGGGAAGGGACCCTCAAAGGTCATCTTGCTCAAGCTCCCTGCAGTCATCAGGGACATCTCCAACTAGACCACACTGCCCAGGGCCCCATTAGGTCTGAGCTTGAATGTCTCCAGGGCCAGAGACAAACATGGAGAGAGAATAAAAATGGCTTTAAAAGGCCACACCATTGACAGTCTTCCTATGGGGACACTTCAGTGGTGCTCTTCCAGAGAAGACAGCTGACATTTATTGGTATGATGGGTGGGACTGAAGTTCAGTACCAGGAGGAGAAGCTACTGCAGCATCAGACCCTCTGCTGCTGCATTTATTGCCCTGTTTTATCTAAAGCTCTCCAGTTCCCAGCTCACTTCTTTATCTTGGCTTTGCACCAGCACTGAATATTGATAAGCAACTCAAGGCAGACAGTTTCTCAGGAAACTTCTCCTGACACTGAAGCCCCAAATCTGCACTTTTTTTGGATGCCATATGGGCCCAACTAGCTATTAACTGATGAGGGATCTGCTTGGATCCCACGATGCATTCGGGTGCACCAGGAGTGAGTGGAGAGGTTTTTACCTCCTGGCATTACTTTAGAATCCTAGAATCAGTCAGGGTGGGAAGGGACCACAAGGCTCATCCAGTTCCAACCCCCCTGCCATGCCCAGGGACACCTCACACTACAGCAGGCTGGCCAGAGCCTCATCCAGCCTGGCTGCAAACACCTCCAGGGCTGGGGCCTCAACCACCTCCCTGCACAACCCATTCCAGGCTCTCACCACTCTCCTGGGGAAGAACTTCTTCCTCACCTCCACTCTCAATCTCCCCACTTCCAGCTTGATTCCATTCCCCCCAGTCCTGGCACTCCCTGACAGCCCAAAAAGTCCCTCCCCAGCTTTCTTGGAGCCCCCTTCAGATCCTGGAAGGCCACAAGAAGGTCACCTCAGAGCCTTCTCTTCTCCACACTGAACAGCCCCAACTCTCTCAGTCTCTCCTCATAGCAGAGCAGCTCCAGCCCTCTGCTCATCCTGGTGGCCCTTCTCTGGACACCTTCCAGCATCTCCAGATCCCTCTTGGAATAGAGGCTCCAGACCTGGATGCAGTACTCCAGGTGGGGTCTCAGCAGAGCTGAGCAGAGGGGGAGAATCCCCTCCCTTGCCCTGCTGGCCACACTTCTCCTGATGCAGCCCAGGCTCTGCTTGGCTTTCTGGGCTGCAAGTGCACACTGACAGCTCCTGCTGAGCTTCTCATCCCCCAGCACCCCCAAGTCCCTCTCCTCAGGGCTACTCTCCAGCCAGTCCCTGCCCAGCCTGCATTTCTGCTTGGGATTGCCTCCACCCAGCTGCAGGACCCTGCCCTTGGTCTTGTTGAACCTCCTGAGGTTGGCTTGTGCCCAGCTCTCCAGCCTGTCCAGGTCCCTCTGGATGGATCCCTTCCCTCCAGCCTGTCTGCTGCACCACACAGCTTGGTGTCAGCAGCACACTTGCTGAGGGTGCACTCCACACCACAGTTGTTGCCATTTAAGTGTCCTGTCAGTCACATGCCAAGTTATTGCCCTGGTGCCACCAAACCCAAACTGTTGTGAAGGGAACCTCACAGAAGGCATCACAAAAAGCTGTCTGTCTGGTGGTGCAACAGGAAGGATCATCCTGATATTCTTTTTTTCTCTTGTGGGAATGAGTATGGATTTATGCTTATGCTGATGGTTTTATGGACCAGGTTGTGGATGCCCTCTCCTTGGGGGAGTTGAAGGCCAGGTTAAACAGGGCCTTGAGCAGCCTGGTCTAGTGGAAGGTGTCCCTGCCCATGGCACAGGGGTTGGAACTGGATGATCTTTAAGGTCCTTTCCAGGCCAGACCATTTAGATATTAGGAGGAAGTTCTTCACAATGTGAAGTGGCTGAGGCTCCATCTCTGGAGATATTCAAGATCAGACTTGATGAGGCCCTGGGCAGCCTGATTTAGTTGGAGATGTCCCTGCCAACTGCATGGGAGTTGGGAAAGATGACCTTTGATGGTCCCTTCCAAACTGATGCAGTGATTCTCTAACCTTCATAACATCACTGGGGATGACACTTCCACACTGAAAAAAAAAATATCTTTGAAAGAGAGGAAGAACCTCATGAAAAGCTACCAAAAAAAAACTGGAGATATCAATTTATCACCCAGTGTCCATCACCTGAGT